>NW_023416815.1:0-52247 GCF_012460135.2 Molothrus ater | reverse complement strand
AAGAAAAGAAAGGACTTTCAAACAGGGATGAATGGAGATACCAGCTAGGATTGCAATTGGAGGAGGAAAAAAAAAAAATATTTGGGAAATTTGGGCAATTTAGTGACTCTAAGAAAATGGACCGGGATTATAGCAGAGCAGTGCAAAATACCAAAACATGCCAAAAACTAAGCTCCCAGACATTGCCAAAGCAGTGGAAAATTGCAAGGAGCAAGACACAACGTGGAGGGGAAGATATAAAAGACATGGCATGGATGCTTAAAAAAAATGAAAAAAAAAAGAAAAAATCTTTCCCAAAGTCAAAGGCATCAAAAGTCATGGCATGTCATCTAGGGCAGGGACATGCACCAAAGATTCCTCTCTTGGTCCCCATTGAAATCGCAAGATTCCGTTTCCCTTCCCGAAAGGAAATTTCATTTCCTTTCGGGAAGGAAACGGAATCTTGCGACCCCATAAAGAAAGGCTTACAAACGCTCTGGAAAGGAGATAGGATCAAATGAAATCCAATTGAAAAAAAGCCAAAAAATGCAGAAATTTGGGAGTTTTAGTGTCTTCAAGAAATGGTCTGTGAGGAAATGAGCTGCATTGCAAAGGACCAAAACATGCCAAAACTAAGCTCCAGACGTTGCCAAAGCAGGGGAAAATGGCAAGGAGGAAGACACAACGTGGAGGAGAGGATAGGAGGAACATGGTATGGACACTTAAAAATCTAAAATTAAAAAAGAAAAAATTTTCCCATATTCTATGAAATGGAGGCACATGCAGCAAAGCTTGCCAAAAGTGATCCCCGCTGAAGGCCAAAAGAGAAAAGAAGGACTTTCAAACAGGCTGGAATGGAGATACCAGCTAAGGAATTGCAATTGGAGGAGAAAAAAAAAAATTTGGGAAATTTGGGCAATTTAGTGACTATAAGAAAATGGACCGGGATTATAGCAGAGCAGTGCAAAATACCAAAACATGCCAAAACTAAGCTTCCAGACATTGCCAAAGCAGTGGAAAATTGCAAGGAGCAAGACACAACGTGGAGGGGAAGATATAAAAGACATGGCATGGATGCTTTAAAAAAATGAAAAAAAAAAAAAAAGAAAAAAATCTTTCCCAAAGTCAAAGGCATCAAAAGTCATGGCATGTCATCTAGGGCAGGGACATGCACCAAAGATTCCTCTCTTGGTCCCCATTGAAATCGCAAGATTCCGTTTCCCTTCCGAAAGGAAATTTCATTTCCTTTCGGGAAGGAAACGGAATCTTGCGACCCCATAAAGAAAGGCTTACAAACGCTCTGGAAAGGAGATAGGATCAAATGAAATCCAATTGAAAAAAAGCCAAAAAAATGCAGAAAATTGGGAGTTTTAGTGTCTTCAAGAAATGGTCTGTGAGGAAATGAGCTGCATTGCAAAGGACCAAAACATGCCAAAACTAAGCTCCCAGACGTTGCCAAAGCAGGGGAAAATGGCAAGGAGCAAGACACAACGTGGAGGAGAGGATAGGAGGAACATGGTATGGACACTTAAAAATCTAAAATTAAAAAAGAAAAAATTTTCCCATATTCTATGAAATGGAGGCACATGCAGCAAAGCTTGCCAAAAGTGATCCCCGCTGAAGGCCAAAAGAGAAAAGAAGGACTTTCAAACAGGCTGGAATGGAGATACCAGCTAAGGAATTGCAATTGGAGGAGAAAAAAAAAAAATTGGGAAATTTGGGCAATTTAGTGACTCTAAGAAAATGGACCGGGATTATAGCAGAGCAGTGCAAAATACCAAAACATGCCAAAACTAAGCTTCCAGACATTGCCAAAGCAGTGGAAAATTGCAAGGAGCAAGACACAACGTGGAGGGGAAGATATAAAAGACATGGCATGGATGCTTAAAAAAAATGGAAAAAAAAAAGAAAAAAATCTTTCCCAAAGTCAAAGGCATCAAAAGTCATGGCATGTCATCTAGGGCAGGGACATGCACCAAAGATTCCTCTCTTGGTCCCCATTGAAATCGCAAGATTCCGTTTCCCTTCCCGAAAGGAAATTTCATTTCCTTTCGGGAAGGAAACGGAATCTTGCGACCCCATAAAGAAAGGCTTACAAACGCTCTGGAAAGGAGATAGGATCAAATGAAATCCAATTGAAAAAAAGCCAAAAAAAATGCAGAAAATTGGGAGTTTTAGTGTCTTCAAGAAATGGTCTGTGAGGAAATGAGCTGCATTGCAAAGGACCAAAACATGCCAAAACTAAGCTCCCAGACGTTGCCAAAGCAGGGGAAAATGGCAAGGAGCAAGACACAACGTGGAGGAGAGGATAGGAGGAACATGGTATGGACACTTAAAAATCTAAAATTAAAAAAGAAAAAATTTTCCCATATTCTATGAAATGGAGGCACATGCAGCAAAGCTTGCCAAAAGTGATCCCGCTGAAGGCCAAAAGAGAAAAGAAGGACTTTCAAACAGGCTGGAATGGAGATACCAGCTAAGGAATTGCAATTGGAGGAGAAAAAAAAAAAAATTTGGGAAATTTGGGCAATTTAGTGACTCTAAGAAAATGGACCGGGATTATAGCAGAGCAGTGCAAAATACCAAAACATGCCAAAACTAAGCTTCCAGACATTGCCAAAGCAGTGGAAAATTGCAAGGAGCAAGACACAACGTGGAGGGGAAGATATAAAAGACATGGCATGGATGCTTAAAAAAAATGAAAAAAAAAAAAGAAAAAAATCTTTCCCAAAGTCAAAGGCATCAAAAGTCATGGCATGTCATCTAGGGCAGGGACATGCACCAAAGATTCCTCTCTTGGTCCCCATTGAAATCGCAAGATTCCGTTTCCCTTCCCGAAAGGAAATTTCATTTCCTTTCGGGAAGGAAACGGAATCTTGCGACCCCATAAAGAAAGGCTTACAAACGCTCTGGAAAGGAGATAGGATCAAATGAAATCCAATTGAAAAAAAGCCAAAAAAATGCAGAAAATTGGGAGTTTTAGTGTCTTCAAGAAATGGTCTGTGAGGAAATGAGCTGCATTGCAAAGGACCAAAACATGCCAAAACTAAGCTCCCAGACGTTGCCAAAGCAGGGGAAAATGGCAAGGAGCAAGACACAACGTGGAGGAGAGGATAGGAGGAACATGGTATGGACACTTAAAAATCTAAAATTAAAAAAGAAAAAATTTTCCCATATTCTATGAAATGGAGGCACATGCAGCAAAGCTTGCCAAAAGTGATCCCCGCTGAAGGCCAAAAGAGAAAAGAAGGACTTTCAAACAGGCTGGAATGGAGATACCAGCTAAGGAATTGCAATTGGAGGAGAAAAAAAAAAAAAATTTGGGAAATTTGGGCAATTTAGTGACTCTAAGAAAATGGACCGGGATTATAGCAGAGCAGTGCAAAATACCAAAACATGCCAAAACTAAGCTTCCAGACATTGCCAAAGCAGTGGAAAATTGCAAGGAGCAAGACACAACGTGGAGGGGAAGATATAAAAGACATGGCATGGATGCTTAAAAAAAATGGAAAAAAAAAAAAAAAAATCTTTCCCAAAGTCAAAGGCATCAAAAGTCATGGCATGTCATCTAGGGCAGGGACATGCACCAAAGATTCCTCTCTTGGTCCCCATTGAAATCGCAAGATTCCGTTTCCCTTCCCGAAAGGAAATTTCATTTCCTTTCGGGAAGGAAACGGAATCTTGCGACCCCATAAAGAAAGGCTTACAAACGCTCTGGAAAGGAGATAGGATCAAATGAAATCCAATTGAAAAAAAGCCAAAAAAATGCAGAAAATTGGGAGTTTTAGTGTCTTCAAGAAATGGTCTGTGAGGAAATGAGCTGCATTGCAAAGGACCAAAACATGCCAAAACTAAGCTCCCAGACGTTGCCAAAGCAGGGGAAAATGGCAAGGAGCAAGACACAACGTGGAGGAGAGATAGGAGGAACATGGTATGGACACTTAAAAATCTAAAATTAAAAAAGAAAAAATTTTCCCATATTCTATGAAATGGAGGCACATGCAGCAAAGCTTGCCAAAAGTGATCCCCGCTGAAGGCCAAAAGAGAAAAGAAGGACTTTCAAACAGGCTGGAATGGAGATACCAGCTAAGGAATTGCAATTGGAGGAGAAAAAAAAAAATTTGGGAAATTTGGGCAATTTAGTGACTCTAAGAAAATGGACCGGGATTATAGCAGAGCAGTGCAAAATACCAAAACATGCCAAAACTAAGCTTCCAGACATTGCCAAAGCAGTGGAAAATTGCAAGGAGCAAGACACAACGTGGAGGGGAAGATATAAAAGACATGGCATGGATGCTTAAAAAAAATGGAAAAAAAAAGAAAAAAATCTTTCCCAAAGTCAAAGGCATCAAAAGTCATGGCATGTCATCTAGGCAGGGACATGCACCAAAGATTCCTCTCTTGGTCCCCATTGAAATCGCAAGATTCCGTTTCCCTTCCCGAAAGGAAATTTCATTTCCTTTCGGGAAGGAAACGGAATCTTGCGACCCCATAAAGAAAGGCTTACAAACGCTCTGGAAAGGAGATAGGATCAAATGAAATCCAATTGAAAAAAAGCCAAAAAAATGCAGAAAATTGGGAGTTTTAGTGTCTTCAAGAAATGGTCTGTGAGGAAATGAGCTGCATTGCAAAGGACCAAAACATGCCAAAACTAAGCTCCCAGACGTTGCCAAAGCAGGGGAAAATGGCAAGGAGGAAGACACAACGTGGAGGAAGGATAGGAGGAACATGGTATGGACACTTAAAAATCTAAAATTAAAAAAGAAAAAATTTTCCCATATTCTATGAAATGGAGGCACATGCAGCAAAGCTTGCCAAAAGTGATCCCCGCTGAAGGCCAAAAGAGAAAAGAAGGACTTTCAAACAGGCTGGAATGGAGATACCAGCTAAGGAATTGCAATTGGAGGAGAAAAAAAAAAAAATTGGGAAATTTGGGCAATTTAGTGACTCTAAGAAATGGACCGGGATTATAGCAGAGCAGTGCAAAATACCAAAACATGCCAAAACTAAGCTTCCAGAACATTGCCAAAGCAGTGGAAAATTGCAAGGAGCAAGACACAACGTGGAGGGGAAGATATAAAAGACATGGCATGGATGCTAAAAAAAATAAAAAAAAAGAAAAAAAAAGAAAAAAATCTTTCCCAAAGTCAAAGGCATCAAAAGTCATGGCATGTCATCTAGGGCAGGGACATGCACCAAAGATTCCTCTCTTGGTCCCCATTGAAATCGCAAGATTCCGTTTCCCTTCCCGAAAGGAAATTTCATTTCCTTTCGGGAAGGAAACGGAATCTTGCGACCCCATAAAGAAAGGCTTACAAACGCTCTGGAAAGGAGATAGGATCAAATGAAATCCAATTGAAAAAAAGCCAAAAAAATGCAGAAAATTGGGAGTTTTAGTGTCTTCAAGAAATGGTCTGTGAGGAAATGAGCTGCATTGCAAAGGACCAAAACATGCCAAAACTAAGCTCCCAGACGTTGCCAAAGCAGGGGAAAATGGCAAGGAGCAAGACACAACGTGGAGGAGAGGATAGGAGGAACATGGTATGGACACTTAAAAATCTAAAATTAAAAAAGAAAAAATTTTCCCATATTCTATGAAATGGAGGCACATGCAGCAAAGCTTGCCAAAAGTGATCCCCGCTGAAGGCCAAAAGAGAAAAGAAGGACTTTCAAACAGGCTGGAATGGAGATACCAGCTAAGGAATTGCAATTGGAGGAGAAAAAAAAAAAAATTTGGGAAATTTGGGCAATTTAGTGACTCTAAGAAAATGGACCGGGATTATAGCAGAGCAGTGCAAAATACCAAAACATGCCAAAACTAAGCTTCCAGACATTGCCAAAGCAGTGGAAAATTGCAAGGAGCAAGACACAACGTGGAGGGGAAGATATAAAAGACATGGCATGGATGCTTAAAAAAAATGGAAAAAAAAAGAAAAAAATCTTTCCCAAAGTCAAAGGCATCAAAAGTCATGGCATGTCATCTAGGGCAGGGACATGCACCAAAGATTCCTCTCTTGGTCCCCATTGAAATCGCAAGATTCCGTTTCCCTTCCCGAAAGGAAATTTCATTTCCTTTCGGGAAGGAAACGGAATCTTGCGACCCCATAAAGAAAGGCTTACAAACGCTCTGGAAAGGAGATAGGATCAAATGAAATCCAATTGAAAAAAAGCCAAAAAAATGCAGAAAATTGGGAGTTTTAGTGTCTTCAAGAAATGGTCTGTGAGGAAATGAGCTGCATTGCAAAGGACCAAAACATGCCAAAACTAAGCTCCCAGACGTTGCCAAAGCAGGGGAAAATGGCAAGGAGCAAGACACAACGTGGAGGAGAGGATAGGAGGAACATGGTATGGACACTTAAAAATCTAAAATTAAAAAAGAAAAAATTTTCCCATATTCTATGAAATGGAGGCACATGCAGCAAAGCTTGCCAAAAGTGATCCCCGCTGAAGGCCAAAAGAGAAAAGAAGGACTTTCAAACAGGCTGGAATGGAGATACCAGCTAAGGAATTGCAATTGGAGGAGAAAAAAAAAAAATTTGGGAAATTTGGGCAATTTAGTGACTCTAAGAAAATGGACCGGGATTATAGCAGAGCAGTGCAAAATACCAAAACATGCCAAAACTAAGCTTCCAGACATTGCCAAAGCAGTGGAAAATTGCAAGGAGCAAGACACAACGTGGAGGGGAAGATATAAAAGACATGGCATGGATGCTTAAAAAAAATGGAAAAAAAAAGAAAAAAATCTTTCCCAAAGTCAAAGGCATCAAAAGTCATGGCATGTCATCTAGGGCAGGGACATGCACCAAAGATTCCTCTCTTGGTCCCCATTGAAATCGCAAGATTCCGTTTCCCTTCCCGAAAGGAAATTTCATTTCCTTTCGGGAAGGAAACGGAATCTTGCGACCCCATAAAGAAAGGCTTACAAACGCTCTGGAAAGGAGATAGGATCAAATGAAATCCAATTGAAAAAAAGCCAAAAAAATGCAGAAAATTGGGAGTTTTAGTGTCTTCAAGAAATGGTCTGTGAGGAAATGAGCTGCATTGCAAAGGACCAAAACATGCCAAAACTAAGCTCCCAGACGTTGCCAAAGCAGGGGAAAATGGCAAGGAGGAAGACACAACGTGGAGGAGAGGATAGGAGGAACATGGTATGGACACTTAAAAAATCTAAAATTAAAAAAGAAAAAATTTTCCCATATTCTATGAAATGGAGGCACATGCAGCAAAGCTTGCCAAAAGTGATCCCCGCTGAAGGCCAAAAGAGAAAAGAAGGACTTTCAAACAGGCTGGAATGGAGATACCAGCTAAGGAATTGCAATTGGAGGAGAAAAAAAAAAAATTTGGGAAATTTGGGCAATTTAGTGACTCTAAGAAAATGGACCGGGATTATAGCAGAGCAGTGCAAAATACCAAAACATGCCAAAACTAAGCTTCCAGACATTGCCAAAGCAGTGGAAAATTGCAAGGAGCAAGACACAACGTGGAGGGGAAGATATAAAAGACATGGCATGGATGCTTAAAAAAAATGGAAAAAAAAAGAAAAAAATCTTTCCCAAAGTCAAAGGCATCAAAAGTCATGGCATGTCATCTAGGGCAGGGACATGCACCAAAGATTCCTCTCTTGGTCCCCATTGAAATCGCAAGATTCCGTTTCCCTTCCCGAAAGGAAATTTCATTTCCTTTCGGGAAGGAAACGGAATCTTGCGACCCCATAAAGAAAGGCTTACAAACGCTCTGGAAAGGAGATAGGATCAAATGAAATCCAATTGAAAAAAAGCCAAAAAAATGCAGAAAATTGGGAGTTTTAGTGTCTTCAAGAAATGGTCTGTGAGGAAATGAGCTGCATTGCAAAGGACCAAAACATGCCAAAACTAAGCTCCCAGACGTTGCCAAAGCAGGGGAAAATGGCAAGGAGCAAGACACAACGTGGAGGAGAGGATAGGAGGAACATGGTATGGACACTTAAAAATCTAAAATTAAAAAAGAAAAAATTTTCCCATATTCTATGAAATGGAGGCACATGCAGCAAAGCTTGCCAAAAGTGATCCCCGCTGAAGGCCAAAAGAGAAAAGAAGGACTTTCAAACAGGCTGGAATGGAGATACCAGCTAAGGAATTGCAATTGGAGGAGAAAAAAAAAAATTTGGGAAATTTGGGCAATTTAGTGACTCTAAGTAAATGGACCGGGATTATAGCAGAGCAGTGCAAAATACCAAAACATGCCAAAACTAAGCTTCCAGACATTGCCAAAGCAGTGGAAAATTGCAAGGAGCAAGACACAACGTGGAGGGGAAGATATAAAAGACATGGCATGGATGCTTAAAAAAAATGGAAAAAAAAAGAAAAAAATCTTTCCCAAAGTCAAAGGCATCAAAAGTCATGGCATGTCATCTAGGGCAGGGACATGCACCAAAGATTCCTCTCTTGGTCCCCATTGAAATCGCAAGATTCCGTTTCCCTTCCCGAAAGGAAATTTCATTTCCTTTCGGGAAGGAAACGGAATCTTGCGACCCCATAAAGAAAGGCTTACAAACGCTCTGGAAAGGAGATAGGATCAAATGAAATCCAATTGAAAAAAAGCCAAAAAAATGCAGAAAATTGGGAGTTTTAGTGTCTTCAAGAAATGGTCTGTGAGGAAATGAGCTGCATTGCAAAGGACCAAAACATGCCAAAACTAAGCTCCCAGACGTTGCCAAAGCAGGGGAAAATGGCAAGGAGCAAGACACAACGTGGAGGAGAGGATAGGAGGAACATGGTATGGACACTTAAAAATCTAAAATTAAAAAAGAAAAAATTTTCCCATATTCTATGAAATGGAGGCACATGCAGCAAAGCTTGCCAAAAGTGATCCCCGCTGAAGGCCAAAAGAGAAAAGAAGGACTTTCAAACAGGCTGGAATGGAGATACCAGCTAAGGAATTGCAATTGGAGGAGAAAAAAAAAAAATTTGGGAAATTTGGGCAATTTAGTGACTATAAGAAATGGACCGGGATTATAGCAGAGCAGTGCAAAATACCAAAACATGCCAAAACTAAGCTTCCAGACATTGCCAAAGCAGTGGAAAATTGCAAGGAGCAAGACACAACGTGGAGGGGAAGATATAAAAGACATGGCATGGATGCTTAAAAAAAATGGAAAAAAAAGAAAAAAATCTTTCCCAAAGTCAAAGGCATCAAAAGTCATGGCATGTCATCTAGGGCAGGGACATGCACCAAAGATTCCTCTCTTGGTCCCCATTGAAATCGCAAGATTCCGTTTCCCTTCCCGAAAGGAAATTTCATTTCCTTTCGGGAAGGAAACGGAATCTTGCGACCCCATAAAGAAAGGCTTACAAACGCTCTGGAAAGGAGATAGGATCAAATGAAATCCAATTGAAAAAAAGCCAAAAAAATGCAGAAAATTGGGAGTTTTAGTGTCTTCAAGAAATGGTCTGTGAGGAAATGAGCTGCATTGCAAAGGACCAAAACATGCCAAAACTAAGCTCCCAGACGTTGCCAAAGCAGGGGAAAATGGCAAGGAGGAAGACACAACGTGGAGGAGAGGATATGAGGAACATGGTATGGACACTTAAAAATCTAAAATTAAAAAAGAAAAAATTTTCCCATATTCTATGAAATGGAGGCACATGCAGCAAAGCTTGCCAAAAGTGATCCCCGCTGAAGGCCAAAAGAGAAAAGAAGGACTTTCAAACAGGCTGGAATGGAGATACCAGCTAAGGAATTGCAATTGGAGGAGAAAAAAAAAAAATTTGGGAAATTTGGGCAATTTAGTGACTCTAAGTAAATGGACCGGGATTATAGCAGAGCAGTGCAAAATACCAAAACATGCCAAAACTAAGCTTCCAGACATTGCCAAAGCAGTGGAAAATTGCAAGGAGCAAGACACAACGTGGAGGGGAAGATATAAAAGACATGGCATGGATGCTTAAAAAAAATGGAAAAAAAAAGAAAAAAATCTTTCCCAAAGTCAAAGGCATCAAAAGTCATGGCATGTCATCTAGGGCAGGGACATGCACCAAAGATTCCTCTCTTGGTCCCCATTGAAATCGCAAGATTCCGTTTCCCTTCCCGAAAGGAAATTTCATTTCCTTTCGGGAAGGAAACGGAATCTTGCGACCCCATAAAGAAAGGCTTACAAACGCTCTGGAAAGGAGATAGGATCAAATGAAATCCAATTGAAAAAAAGCCAAAAAAATGCAGAAAATTGGGAGTTTTAGTGTCTTCAAGAAATGGTCTGTGAGGAAATGAGCTGCATTGCAAAGGACCAAAACATGCCAAAACTAAGCTCCCAGACGTTGCCAAAGCAGGGGAAAATGGCAAGGAGCAAGACACAACGTGGAGGAGAGGATAGGAGGAACATGGTATGGACACTTAAAAATCTAAAATTAAAAAAGAAAAAATTTTCCCATATTCTATGAAATGGAGGCACATGCAGCAAAGCTTGCCAAAAGTGATCCCCGCTGAAGGCCAAAAGAGAAAAGAAGGACTTTCAAACAGGCTGGAATGGAGATACCAGCTAAGGAATTGCAATTGGAGGAGAAAAAAAAAAATTTGGGAAATTTGGGCAATTTAGTGACTCTAAGAAAATGGACCGGGATTATAGCAGAGCAGTGCAAAATACCAAAACATGCCAAAACTAAGCTTCCAGACATTGCCAAAGCAGTGGAAAATTGCAAGGAGCAAGACACAACGTGGAGGGGAAGATATAAAAGACATGGCATGGATGCTTAAAAAAAATGGAAAAAAAAAGAAAAAAATCTTTCCCAAAGTCAAAGGCATCAAAAGTCATGGCATGTCATCTAGGGCAGGGACATGCACCAAAGATTCCTCTCTTGGTCCCCATTGAAATCGCAAGATTCCGTTTCCCTTCCCGAAAGGAAATTTCATTTCCTTTCGGGAAGGAAACGGAATCTTGCGACCCCATAAAGAAAGGCTTACAAACGCTCTGGAAAGGAGATAGGATCAAATGAAATCCAATTGAAAAAAAGCCAAAAAAATGCAGAAAATTGGGAGTTTTAGTGTCTTCAAGAAATGGTCTGTGAGGAAATGAGCTGCATTGCAAAGGACCAAAACATGCCAAAACTAAGCTCCCAGACGTTGCCAAAGCAGGGGAAAATGGCAAGGAGCAAGACACAACGTGGAGGAGAGGATAGGAGGAACATGGTATGGACACTTAAAAATCTAAAATTAAAAAAGAAAAAATTTTCCCATATTCTATGAAATGGAGGCACATGCAGCAAAGCTTGCCAAAAGTGATCCCCGCTGAAGGCCAAAAGAGAAAAGAAGGACTTTCAAACAGGCTGGAATGGAGATACCAGCTAAGGAATTGCAATTGGAGGAGAAAAAAAAAAAATTTGGGAAATTTGGGCAATTTAGTGACTCTAAGAAAATGGACCGGGATTATAGCAGAGCAGTGCAAAATACCAAAACATGCCAAAACTAAGCTTCCAGACATTGCCAAAGCAGTGGAAAATTGCAAGGAGCAAGACACAACGTGGAGGGGAAGATATAAAAGACATGGCATGGATGCTTAAAAAAAATGGAAAAAAAAAGAAAAAAATCTTTCCCAAAGTCAAAGGCATCAAAAGTCATGGCATGTCATCTAGGGCAGGGACATGCACCAAAGATTCCTCTCTTGGTCCCCATTGAAATCGCAAGATTCCGTTTCCCTTCCCGAAAGGAAATTTCATTTCCTTTCGGGAAGGAAACGGAATCTTGCGACCCCATAAAGAAAGGCTTACAAACGCTCTGGAAAGGAGATAGGATCAAATGAAATCCAATTGAAAAAAAGCCAAAAAAATGCAGAAAATTGGGAGTTTTAGTGTCTTCAAGAAATGGTCTGTGAGGAAATGAGCTGCATTGCAAAGGACCAAAACATGCCAAAACTAAGCTCCCAGACGTTGCCAAAGCAGGGGAAAATGGCAAGGAGGAAGACACAACGTGGAGGAGAGGATAGGAGGAACATGGTATGGACACTTAAAAATCTAAAATTAAAAAAGAAAAAATTTTCCCATATTCTATGAAATGGAGGCACATGCAGCAAAGCTTGCCAAAAGTGATCCCCGCTGAAGGCCAAAAGAGAAAAGAAGGACTTTCAAACAGGCTGGAATGGAGATACCAGCTAAGGAATTGCAATTGGAGGAGAAAAAAAAAAATTTGGGAAATTTGGGCAATTTAGTGACTCTAAGAAAATGGACCGGGATTATAGCAGAGCAGTGCAAAATACCAAAACATGCCAAAACTAAGCTTCCAGACATTGCCAAAGCAGTGGAAAATTGCAAGGAGCAAGACACAACGTGGAGGGGAAGATATAAAAGACATGGCATGGATGCTTAAAAAAAATGGAAAAAAAAAGAAAAAAATCTTTCCCAAAGTCAAAGGCATCAAAAGTCATGGCATGTCATCTAGGGCAGGGACATGCACCAAAGATTCCTCTCTTGGTCCCCATTGAAATCGCAAGATTCCGTTTCCCTTCCCGAAAGGAAATTTCATTTCCTTTCGGGAAGGAAACGGAATCTTGCGACCCCATAAAGAAAGGCTTACAAACGCTCTGGAAAGGAGATAGGATCAAATGAAATCCAATTGAAAAAAAGCCAAAAAAATGCAGAAAATTGGGAGTTTTAGTGTCTTCAAGAAATGGTCTGTGAGGAAATGAGCTGCATTGCAAAGGACCAAAACATGCCAAAACTAAGCTCCCAGACGTTGCCAAAGCAGGGGAAAATGGCAAGGAGCAAGACACAACGTGGAGGAGAGGATAGGAGGAACATGGTATGGACACTTAAAAATCTAAAATTAAAAAAGAAAAAATTTTCCCATATTCTATGAAATGGAGGCACATGCAGCAAAGCTTGCCAAAAGTGATCCCCGCTGAAGGCCAAAAGAGAAAAGAAGGACTTTCAAACAGGCTGGAATGGAGATACCAGCTAAGGAATTGCAATTGGAGGAGAAAAAAAAAAAATTTGGGAAATTTGGGCAATTTAGTGACTCTAAGTAAATGGACCGGGATTATAGCAGAGCAGTGCAAAATACCAAAACATGCCAAAACTAAGCTTCCAGACATTGCCAAAGCAGTGGAAAATTGCAAGGAGCAAGACACAACGTGGAGGGGAAGATATAAAAGACATGGCATGGATGCTTAAAAAAAATGGAAAAAAAAAAAGAAAAAATCTTTCCCAAAGTCAAAGGCATCAAAAGTCATGGCATGTCATCTAGGGCAGGGACATGCACCAAAGATTCCTCTCTTGGTCCCCATTGAAATCGCAAGATTCCGTTTCCCTTCCCGAAAGGAAATTTCATTTCCTTTCGGGAAGGAAACGGAATCTTGCGACCCCATAAAGAAAGGCTTACAAACGCTCTGGAAAGGAGATAGGATCAAATGAAATCCAATTGAAAAAAAGCCAAAAAAATGCAGAAAATTGGGAGTTTTAGTGTCTTCAAGAAATGGTCTGTGAGGAAATGAGCTGCATTGCAAAGGACCAAAACATGCCAAAACTAAGCTCCCAGACGTTGCCAAAGCAGGGGAAAATGGCAAGGAGCAAGACACAACGTGGAGGAGAGGATAGGAGGAACATGGTATGGACACTTAAAAATCTAAAATTAAAAAAGAAAAAATTTTCCCATATTCTATGAAATGGAGGCACATGCAGCAAAGCTTGCCAAAAGTGATCCCCGCTGAAGGCCAAAAGAGAAAAGAAGGACTTTCAAACAGGCTGGAATGGAGATACCAGCTAAGGAATTGCAATTGGAGGAGAAAAAAAAAAAATTTGGGAAATTTGGGCAATTTAGTGACTCTAAGAAAATGGACCGGGATTATAGCAGAGCAGTGCAAAATACCAAAACATGCCAAAACTAAGCTTCCAGACATTGCCAAAGCAGTGGAAAATTGCAAGGAGCAAGACACAACGTGGAGGGGAAGATATAAAAGACATGGCATGGATGCTTAAAAAAAATGGAAAAAAAAAGAAAAAAATCTTTCCCAAAGTCAAAGGCATCAAAAGTCATGGCATGTCATCTAGGGCAGGGACATGCACCAAAGATTCCTCTCTTGGTCCCCATTGAAATCGCAAGATTCCGTTTCCCTTCCCGAAAGGAAATTTCATTTCCTTTCGGGAAGGAAACGGAATCTTGCGACCCCATAAAGAAAGGCTTACAAACGCTCTGGAAAGGAGATAGGATCAAATGAAATCCAATTGAAAAAAAGCCAAAAAAATGCAGAAAATTGGGAGTTTTAGTGTCTTCAAGAAATGGTCTGTGAGGAAATGAGCTGCATTGCAAAGGACCAAAACATGCCAAAACTAAGCTCCCAGACGTTGCCAAAGCAGGGGAAAATGGCAAGGAGCAAGACACAACGTGGAGGAGAGGATAGGAGGAACATGGTATGGACACTTAAAAATCTAAAATTAAAAAAGAAAAAATTTTCCCATATTCTATGAAATGGAGGCACATGCAGCAAAGCTTGCCAAAAGTGATCCCCGCTGAAGGCCAAAAGAGAAAAGAAGGACTTTCAAACAGGCTGGAATGGAGATACCAGCTAAGGAATTGCAATTGGAGGAGAAAAAAAAAAAATTTGGGAAATTTGGGCAATTTAGTGACTCTAAGTAAATGGACCGGGATTATAGCAGAGCAGTGCAAAATACCAAAACATGCCAAAACTAAGCTTCCAGACATTGCCAAAGCAGTGGAAAATTGCAAGGAGCAAGACACAACGTGGAGGGGAAGATATAAAAGACATGGCATGGATGCTTAAAAAAAATGGAAAAAAAAAGAAAAAAATCTTTCCCAAAGTCAAAGGCATCAAAAGTCATGGCATGTCATCTAGGGCAGGGACATGCACCAAAGATTCCTCTCTTGGTCCCCATTGAAATCGCAAGATTCCGTTTCCCTTCCCGAAAGGAAATTTCATTTCCTTTCGGGAAGGAAACGGAATCTTGCGACCCCATAAAGAAAGGCTTACAAACGCTCTGGAAAGGAGATAGGATCAAATGAAATCCAATTGAAAAAAAGCCAAAAAAATGCAGAAAATTGGGAGTTTTAGTGTCTTCAAGAAATGGTCTGTGAGGAAATGAGCTGCATTGCAAAGGACCAAAACATGCCAAAACTAAGCTCCCAGACGTTGCCAAAGCAGGGGAAAATGGCAAGGAGCAAGACACAACGTGGAGGAGAGGATAGGAGGAACATGGTATGGACACTTAAAAATCTAAAATTAAAAAAGAAAAAATTTTCCCATATTCTATGAAATGGAGGCACATGCAGCAAAGCTTGCCAAAAGTGATCCCCGCTGAAGGCCAAAAGAGAAAAGAAGGACTTTCAAACAGGCTGGAATGGAGATACCAGCTAAGGAATTGCAATTGGAGGAGAAAAAAAAAAAATTTGGGAAATTTGGGCAATTTAGTGACTCTAAGAAAATGGACCGGGATTATAGCAGAGCAGTGCAAAATACCAAAACATGCCAAAACTAAGCTTCCAGACATTGCCAAAGCAGTGGAAAATTGCAAGGAGCAAGACACAACGTGGAGGGGAAGATATAAAAGACATGGCATGGATGCTTAAAAAAAATGGAAAAAAAAAGAAAAAAATCTTTCCCAAAGTCAAAGGCATCAAAAGTCATGGCATGTCATCTAGGGCAGGGACATGCACCAAAGATTCCTCTCTTGGTCCCCATTGAAATCGCAAGATTCCGTTTCCCTTCCCGAAAGGAAATTTCATTTCCTTTCGGGAAGGAAACGGAATCTTGCGACCCCATAAAGAAAGGCTTACAAACGCTCTGGAAAGGAGATAGGATCAAATGAAATCCAATTGAAAAAAAGCCAAAAAAATGCAGAAAATTGGGAGTTTTAGTGTCTTCAAGAAATGGTCTGTGAGGAAATGAGCTGCATTGCAAAGGACCAAAACATGCCAAAACTAAGCTCCCAGACGTTGCCAAAGCAGGGGAAAATGGCAAGGAGCAAGACACAACGTGGAGGAGAGGATAGGAGGAACATGGTATGGACACTTAAAAATCTAAAATTAAAAAAGAAAAAATTTTCCCATATTCTATGAAATGGAGGCACATGCAGCAAAGCTTGCCAAAAGTGATCCCCGCTGAAGGCCAAAAGAGAAAAGAAGGACTTTCAAACAGGCTGGAATGGAGATACCAGCTAAGGAATTGCAATTGGAGGAGAAAAAAAAAAATTTGGGAAATTTGGGCAATTTAGTGACTCTAAGAAAATGGACCGGGATTATAGCAGAGCAGTGCAAAATACCAAAACATGCCAAAACTAAGCTTCCAGACATTGCCAAAGCAGTGGAAAATTGCAAGGAGCAAGACACAACGTGGAGGGGAAGATATAAAAGACATGGCATGGATGCTTAAAAAAAATGGAAAAAAAAAGAAAAAAATCTTTCCCAAAGTCAAAGGCATCAAAAGTCATGGCATGTCATCTAGGGCAGGGACATGCACCAAAGATTCCTCTCTTGGTCCCCATTGAAATCGCAAGATTCCGTTTCCCTTCCCGAAAGGAAATTTCATTTCCTTTCGGGAAGGAAACGGAATCTTGCGACCCCATAAAGAAAGGCTTACAAACGCTCTGGAAAGGAGATAGGATCAAATGAAATCCAATTGAAAAAAAGCCAAAAAAATGCAGAAAATTGGGAGTTTTAGTGTCTTCAAGAAATGGTCTGTGAGGAAATGAGCTGCATTGCAAAGGACCAAAACATGCCAAAACTAAGCTCCCAGACGTTGCCAAAGCAGGGGAAAATGGCAAGGAGCAAGACACAACGTGGAGGAGAGGATAGGAGGAACATGGTATGGACACTTAAAAATCTAAAATTAAAAAAGAAAAAATTTTCCCATATTCTATGAAATGGAGGCACATGCAGCAAAGCTTGCCAAAAGTGATCCCCGCTGAAGGCCAAAAGAGAAAAGAAGGACTTTCAAACAGGCTGGAATGGAGATACCAGCTAAGGAATTGCAATTGGAGGAGAAAAAAAAAAAATTTGGGAAATTTGGGCAATTTAGTGACTCTAAGTAAATGGACCGGGATTATAGCAGAGCAGTGCAAAATACCAAAACATGCCAAAACTAAGCTTCCAGACATTGCCAAAGCAGTGGAAAATTGCAAGGAGCAAGACACAACGTGGAGGGGAAGATATAAAAGACATGGCATGGATGCTTAAAAAAAATGGAAAAAAAAAGAAAAAAATCTTTCCCAAAGTCAAAGGCATCAAAAGTCATGGCATGTCATCTAGGGCAGGGACATGCACCAAAGATTCCTCTCTTGGTCCCCATTGAAATCGCAAGATTCCGTTTCCCTTCCCGAAAGGAAATTTCATTTCCTTTCGGGAAGGAAACGGAATCTTGCGACCCCATAAAGAAAGGCTTACAAACGCTCTGGAAAGGAGATAGGATCAAATGAAATCCAATTGAAAAAAAGCCAAAAAAATGCAGAAAATTGGGAGTTTTAGTGTCTTCAAGAAATGGTCTGTGAGGAAATGAGCTGCATTGCAAAGGACCAAAACATGCCAAAACTAAGCTCCCAGACGTTGCCAAAGCAGGGGAAAATGGCAAGGAGCAAGACACAACGTGGAGGAGAGGATAGGAGGAACATGGTATGGACACTTAAAAATCTAAAATTAAAAAAGAAAAAATTTTCCCATATTCTATGAAATGGAGGCACATGCAGCAAAGCTTGCCAAAAGTGATCCCCGCTGAAGGCCAAAAGAGAAAAGAAGGACTTTCAAACAGGCTGGAATGGAGATACCAGCTAAGGAATTGCAATTGGAGGAGAAAAAAAAAAAATTTGGGAAATTTGGGCAATTTAGTGACTATAAGAAAATGGACCGGGATTATAGCAGAGCAGTGCAAAATACCAAAACATGCCAAAACTAAGCTTCCAGACATTGCCAAAGCAGTGGAAAATTGCAAGGAGCAAGACACAACGTGGAGGGGAAGATATAAAAGACATGGCATGGATGCTTAAAAAAAATGGAAAAAAAAAGAAAAAAATCTTTCCCAAAGTCAAAGGCATCAAAAGTCATGGCATGTCATCTAGGGCAGGGACATGCACCAAAGATTCCTCTCTTGGTCCCCATTGAAATCGCAAGATTCCGTTTCCCTTCCCGAAAGGAAATTTCATTTCCTTTCGGGAAGGAAACGGAATCTTGCGACCCCATAAAGAAAGGCTTACAAACGCTCTGGAAAGGAGATAGGATCAAATGAAATCCAATTGAAAAAAAGCCAAAAAAATGCAGAAAATTGGGAGTTTTAGTGTCTTCAAGAAATGGTCTGTGAGGAAATGAGCTGCATTGCAAAGGACCAAAACATGCCAAAACTAAGCTCCCAGACGTTGCCAAAGCAGGGGAAAATGGCAAGGAGCAAGACACAACGTGGAGGAGAGGATAGGAGGAACATGGTATGGACACTTAAAAATCTAAAATTAAAAAAGAAAAAATTTTCCCATATTCTATGAAATGGAGGCACATGCAGCAAAGCTTGCCAAAAGTGATCCCCGCTGAAGGCCAAAAGAGAAAAGAAGGACTTTCAAACAGGCTGGAATGGAGATACCAGCTAAGGAATTGCAATTGGAGGAGAAAAAAAAAAATTTGGGAAATTTGGGCAATTTAGTGACTCTAAGAAAATGGACCGGGATTATAGCAGAGCAGTGCAAAATACCAAAACATGCCAAAACTAAGCTTCCAGACATTGCCAAAGCAGTGGAAAATTGCAAGGAGCAAGACACAACGTGGAGGGGAAGATATAAAAGACATGGCATGGATGCTTAAAAAAAATGGAAAAAAAAAGAAAAAAATCTTTCCCAAAGTCAAAGGCATCAAAAGTCATGGCATGTCATCTAGGGCAGGGACATGCACCAAAGATTCCTCTCTTGGTCCCCATTGAAATCGCAAGATTCCGTTTCCCTTCCCGAAAGGAAATTTCATTTCCTTTCGGGAAGGAAACGGAATCTTGCGACCCCATAAAGAAAGGCTTACAAACGCTCTGGAAAGGAGATAGGATCAAATGAAATCCAATTGAAAAAAAGCCAAAAAAATGCAGAAAATTGGGAGTTTTAGTGTCTTCAAGAAATGGTCTGTGAGGAAATGAGCTGCATTGCAAAGGACCAAAACATGCCAAAACTAAGCTCCCAGACGTTGCCAAAGCAGGGGAAAATGGCAAGGAGCAAGACACAACGTGGAGGAGAGGATAGGAGGAACATGGTATGGACACTTAAAAATCTAAAATTAAAAAAGAAAAAATTTTCCCATATTCTATGAAATGGAGGCACATGCAGCAAAGCTTGCCAAAAGTGATCCCCGCTGAAGGCCAAAAGAGAAAAGAAGGACTTTCAAACAGGCTGGAATGGAGATACCAGCTAAGGAATTGCAATTGGAGGAGAAAAAAAAAAAATTTGGGAAATTTGGGCAATTTAGTGACTCTAAGAAAATGGACCGGGATTATAGCAGAGCAGTGCAAAATACCAAAACATGCCAAAACTAAGCTTCCAGACATTGCCAAAGCAGTGGAAAATTGCAAGGAGCAAGACACAACGTGGAGGGGAAGATATAAAAGACATGGCATGGATGCTTAAAAAAAATGGAAAAAAAAAGAAAAAAATCTTTCCCAAAGTCAAAGGCATCAAAAGTCATGGCATGTCATCTAGGGCAGGGACATGCACCAAAGATTCCTCTCTTGGTCCCCATTGAAATCGCAAGATTCCGTTTCCCTTCCCGAAAGGAAATTTCATTTCCTTTCGGGAAGGAAACGGAATCTTGCGACCCCATAAAGAAAGGCTTACAAACGCTCTGGAAAGGAGATAGGATCAAATGAAATCCAATTGAAAAAAAGCCAAAAAAATGCAGAAAATTGGGAGTTTTAGTGTCTTCAAGAAATGGTCTGTGAGGAAATGAGCTGCATTGCAAAGGACCAAAACATGCCAAAACTAAGCTCCCAGACGTTGCCAAAGCAGGGGAAAATGGCAAGGAGCAAGACACAACGTGGAGGAGAGGATAGGAGGAACATGGTATGGACACTTAAAAATCTAAAATTAAAAAAGAAAAAATTTTCCCATATTCTATGAAATGGAGGCACATGCAGCAAAGCTTGCCAAAAGTGATCCCCGCTGAAGGCCAAAAGAGAAAAGAAGGACTTTCAAACAGGCTGGAATGGAGATACCAGCTAAGGAATTGCAATTGGAGGAGAAAAAAAAAAAATTTGGGAAATTTGGGCAATTTAGTGACTCTAAGTAAATGGACCGGGATTATAGCAGAGCAGTGCAAAATACCAAAACATGCCAAAACTAAGCTTCCAGACATTGCCAAAGCAGTGGAAAATTGCAAGGAGCAAGACACAACGTGGAGGGGAAGATATAAAAGACATGGCATGGATGCTTAAAAAAAATGGAAAAAAAAAGAAAAAAATCTTTCCCAAAGTCAAAGGCATCAAAAGTCATGGCATGTCATCTAGGGCAGGGACATGCACCAAAGATTCCTCTCTTGGTCCCCATTGAAATCGCAAGATTCCGTTTCCCTTCCCGAAAGGAAATTTCATTTCCTTTCGGGAAGGAAACGGAATCTTGCGACCCCATAAAGAAAGGCTTACAAACGCTCTGGAAAGGAGATAGGATCAAATGAAATCCAATTGAAAAAAAGCCAAAAAAATGCAGAAAATTGGGAGTTTTAGTGTCTTCAAGAAATGGTCTGTGAGGAAATGAGCTGCATTGCAAAGGACCAAAACATGCCAAAACTAAGCTCCCAGACGTTGCCAAAGCAGGGGAAAATGGCAAGGAGCAAGACACAACGTGGAGGAGAGGATAGGAGGAACATGGTATGGACACTTAAAAATCTAAAATTAAAAAAGAAAAAATTTTCCCATATTCTATGAAATGGAGGCACATGCAGCAAAGCTTGCCAAAAGTGATCCCCGCTGAAGGCCAAAAGAGAAAAGAAGGACTTTCAAACAGGCTGGAATGGAGATACCAGCTAAGGAATTGCAATTGGAGGAGAAAAAAAAAAAATTTGGGAAATTTGGGCAATTTAGTGACTCTAAGAAAATGGACCGGGATTATAGCAGAGCAGTGCAAAATACCAAAACATGCCAAAACTAAGCTTCCAGACATTGCCAAAGCAGTGGAAAATTGCAAGGAGCAAGACACAACGTGGAGGGGAAGATATAAAAGACATGGCATGGATGCTTAAAAAAAATGGAAAAAAAAAGAAAAAAATCTTTCCCAAAGTCAAAGGCATCAAAAGTCATGGCATGTCATCTAGGGCAGGGACATGCACCAAAGATTCCTCTCTTGGTCCCCATTGAAATCGCAAGATTCCGTTTCCCTTCCCGAAAGGAAATTTCATTTCCTTTCGGGAAGGAAACGGAATCTTGCGACCCCATAAAGAAAGGCTTACAAACGCTCTGGAAAGGAGATAGGATCAAATGAAATCCAATTGAAAAAAAGCCAAAAAAATGCAGAAAATTGGGAGTTTTAGTGTCTTCAAGAAATGGTCTGTGAGGAAATGAGCTGCATTGCAAAGGACCAAAACATGCCAAAACTAAGCTCCCAGACGTTGCCAAAGCAGGGGAAAATGGCAAGGAGCAAGACACAACGTGGAGGAGAGGATAGGAGGAACATGGTATGGACACTTAAAAATCTAAAATTAAAAAAGAAAAAATTTTCCCATATTCTATGAAATGGAGGCACATGCAGCAAAGCTTGCCAAAAGTGATCCCCGCTGAAGGCCAAAAGAGAAAAGAAGGACTTTCAAACAGGCTGGAATGGAGATACCAGCTAAGGAATTGCAATTGGAGGAGAAAAAAAAAAAATTTGGGAAATTTGGGCAATTTAGTGACTCTAAGAAAATGGACCGGGATTATAGCAGAGCAGTGCAAAATACCAAAACATGCCAAAACTAAGCTTCCAGACATTGCCAAAGCAGTGGAAAATTGCAAGGAGCAAGACACAACGTGGAGGGGAAGATATAAAAGACATGGCATGGATGCTTAAAAAAAATGGAAAAAAAAAGAAAAAAATCTTTCCCAAAGTCAAAGGCATCAAAAGTCATGGCATGTCATCTAGGGCAGGGACATGCACCAAAGATTCCTCTCTTGGTCCCCATTGAAATCGCAAGATTCCGTTTCCCTTCCCGAAAGGAAATTTCATTTCCTTTCGGGAAGGAAACGGAATCTTGCGACCCCATAAAGAAAGGCTTACAAACGCTCTGGAAAGGAGATAGGATCAAATGAAATCCAATTGAAAAAAAGCCAAAAAAATGCAGAAAATTGGGAGTTTTAGTGTCTTCAAGAAATGGTCTGTGAGGAAATGAGCTGCATTGCAAAGGACCAAAACATGCCAAAACTAAGCTCCCAGACGTTGCCAAAGCAGGGGAAAATGGCAAGGAGCAAGACACAACGTGGAGGAGAGGATAGGAGGAACATGGTATGGACACTTAAAAATCTAAAATTAAAAAAGAAAAAATTTTCCCATATTCTATGAAATGGAGGCACATGCAGCAAAGCTTGCCAAAAGTGATCCCCGCTGAAGGCCAAAAGAGAAAAGAAGGACTTTCAAACAGGCTGGAATGGAGATACCAGCTAAGGAATTGCAATTGGAGGAGAAAAAAAAAAATTTGGGAAATTTGGGCAATTTAGTGACTCTAAGTAAATGGACCGGGATTATAGCAGAGCAGTGCAAAATACCAAAACATGCCAAAACTAAGCTTCCAGACATTGCCAAAGCAGTGGAAAATTGCAAGGAGCAAGACACAACGTGGAGGGGAAGATATAAAAGACATGGCATGGATGCTTAAAAAAAATGGAAAAAAAAAGAAAAAAATCTTTCCCAAAGTCAAAGGCATCAAAAGTCATGGCATGTCATCTAGGGCAGGGACATGCACCAAAGATTCCTCTCTTGGTCCCCATTGAAATCGCAAGATTCCGTTTCCCTTCCCGAAAGGAAATTTCATTTCCTTTCGGGAAGGAAACGGAATCTTGCGACCCCATAAAGAAAGGCTTACAAACGCTCTGGAAAGGAGATAGGATCAAATGAAATCCAATTGAAAAAAAGCCAAAAAAATGCAGAAAATTGGGAGTTTTAGTGTCTTCAAGAAATGGTCTGTGAGGAAATGAGCTGCATTGCAAAGGACCAAAACATGCCAAAACTAAGCTCCCAGACGTTGCCAAAGCAGGGGAAAATGGCAAGGAGCAAGACACAACGTGGAGGAGAGGATAGGAGGAACATGGTATGGACACTTAAAAATCTAAAATTAAAAAAGAAAAAATTTTCCCATATTCTATGAAATGGAGGCACATGCAGCAAAGCTTGCCAAAAGTGATCCCCGCTGAAGGCCAAAAGAGAAAAGAAGGACTTTCAAACAGGCTGGAATGGAGATACCAGCTAAGGAATTGCAATTGGAGGAGAAAAAAAAAAAATTTGGGAAATTTGGGCAATTTAGTGACTCTAAGAAAATGGACCGGGATTATAGCAGAGCAGTGCAAAATACCAAAACATGCCAAAACTAAGCTTCCAGACATTGCCAAAGCAGTGGAAAATTGCAAGGAGCAAGACACAACGTGGAGGGGAAGATATAAAAGACATGGCATGGATGCTTAAAAAAAATGGAAAAAAAAAGAAAAAAATCTTTCCCAAAGTCAAAGGCATCAAAAGTCATGGCATGTCATCTAGGGCAGGGACATGCACCAAAGATTCCTCTCTTGGTCCCCATTGAAATCGCAAGATTCCGTTTCCCTTCCCGAAAGGAAATTTCATTTCCTTTCGGGAAGGAAACGGAATCTTGCGACCCCATAAAGAAAGGCTTACAAACGCTCTGGAAAGGAGATAGGATCAAATGAAATCCAATTGAAAAAAAGCCAAAAAAATGCAGAAAATTGGGAGTTTTAGTGTCTTCAAGAAATGGTCTGTGAGGAAATGAGCTGCATTGCAAAGGACCAAAACATGCCAAAACTAAGCTCCCAGACGTTGCCAAAGCAGGGGAAAATGGCAAGGAGCAAGACACAACGTGGAGGAGAGGATAGGAGGAACATGGTATGGACACTTAAAAATCTAAAATTAAAAAAGAAAAAATTTTCCCATATTCTATGAAATGGAGGCACATGCAGCAAAGCTTGCCAAAAGTGATCCCCGCTGAAGGCCAAAAGAGAAAAGAAGGACTTTCAAACAGGCTGGAATGGAGATACCAGCTAAGGAATTGCAATTGGAGGAGAAAAAAAAAAAATTTGGGAAATTTGGGCAATTTAGTGACTCTAAGAAAATGGACCGGGATTATAGCAGAGCAGTGCAAAATACCAAAACATGCCAAAACTAAGCTTCCAGACATTGCCAAAGCAGTGGAAAATTGCAAGGAGCAAGACACAACGTGGAGGGGAAGATATAAAAGACATGGCATGGATGCTTAAAAAAAATGGAAAAAAAAAGAAAAAAATCTTTCCCAAAGTCAAAGGCATCAAAAGTCATGGCATGTCATCTAGGGCAGGGACATGCACCAAAGATTCCTCTCTTGGTCCCCATTGAAATCGCAAGATTCCGTTTCCCTTCCCGAAAGGAAATTTCATTTCCTTTCGGGAAGGAAACGGAATCTTGCGACCCCATAAAGAAAGGCTTACAAACGCTCTGGAAAGGAGATAGGATCAAATGAAATCCAATTGAAAAAAAGCCAAAAAAATGCAGAAAATTGGGAGTTTTAGTGTCTTCAAGAAATGGTCTGTGAGGAAATGAGCTGCATTGCAAAGGACCAAAACATGCCAAAACTAAGCTCCCAGACGTTGCCAAAGCAGGGGAAAATGGCAAGGAGCAAGACACAACGTGGAGGAGAGGATAGGAGGAACATGGTATGGACACTTAAAAATCTAAAATTAAAAAAGAAAAAATTTTCCCATATTCTATGAAATGGAGGCACATGCAGCAAAGCTTGCCAAAAGTGATCCCCGCTGAAGGCCAAAAGAGAAAAGAAGGACTTTCAAACAGGCTGGAATGGAGATACCAGCTAAGGAATTGCAATTGGAGGAGAAAAAAAAAAAATTTGGGAAATTTGGGCAATTTAGTGACTCTAAGTAAATGGACCGGGATTATAGCAGAGCAGTGCAAAATACCAAAACATGCCAAAACTAAGCTTCCAGACATTGCCAAAGCAGTGGAAAATTGCAAGGAGCAAGACACAACGTGGAGGGGAAGATATAAAAGACATGGCATGGATGCTTAAAAAAAATGGAAAAAAAAAGAAAAAAATCTTTCCCAAAGTCAAAGGCATCAAAAGTCATGGCATGTCATCTAGGGCAGGGACATGCACCAAAGATTCCTCTCTTGGTCCCCATTGAAATCGCAAGATTCCGTTTCCCTTCCCGAAAGGAAATTTCATTTCCTTTCGGGAAGGAAACGGAATCTTGCGACCCCATAAAGAAAGGCTTACAAACGCTCTGGAAAGGAGATAGGATCAAATGAAATCCAATTGAAAAAAAGCCAAAAAAATGCAGAAAATTGGGAGTTTTAGTGTCTTCAAGAAATGGTCTGTGAGGAAATGAGCTGCATTGCAAAGGACCAAAACATGCCAAAACTAAGCTCCCAGACGTTGCCAAAGCAGGGGAAAATGGCAAGGAGCAAGACACAACGTGGAGGAGAGGATAGGAGGAACATGGTATGGACACTTAAAAATCTAAAATTAAAAAAGAAAAAATTTTCCCATATTCTATGAAATGGAGGCACATGCAGCAAAGCTTGCCAAAAGTGATCCCCGCTGAAGGCCAAAAGAGAAAAGAAGGACTTTCAAACAGGCTGGAATGGAGATACCAGCTAAGGAATTGCAATTGGAGGAGAAAAAAAAAAATTTGGGAAATTTGGGCAATTTAGTGACTCTAAGAAAATGGACCGGGATTATAGCAGAGCAGTGCAAAATACCAAAACATGCCAAAACTAAGCTTCCAGACATTGCCAAAGCAGTGGAAAATTGCAAGGAGCAAGACACAACGTGGAGGGGAAGATATAAAAGACATGGCATGGATGCTTAAAAAAAATGGAAAAAAAAAGAAAAAAATCTTTCCCAAAGTCAAAGGCATCAAAAGTCATGGCATGTCATCTAGGGCAGGGACATGCACCAAAGATTCCTCTCTTGGTCCCCATTGAAATCGCAAGATTCCGTTTCCCTTCCCGAAAGGAAATTTCATTTCCTTTCGGGAAGGAAACGGAATCTTGCGACCCCATAAAGAAAGGCTTACAAACGCTCTGGAAAGGAGATAGGATCAAATGAAATCCAATTGAAAAAAAGCCAAAAAAATGCAGAAAATTGGGAGTTTTAGTGTCTTCAAGAAATGGTCTGTGAGGAAATGAGCTGCATTGCAAAGGACCAAAACATGCCAAAACTAAGCTCCCAGACGTTGCCAAAGCAGGGGAAAATGGCAAGGAGCAAGACACAACGTGGAGGAGAGGATAGGAGGAACATGGTATGGACACTTAAAAATCTAAAATTAAAAAAGAAAAAATTTTCCCATATTCTATGAAATGGAGGCACATGCAGCAAAGCTTGCCAAAAGTGATCCCCGCTGAAGGCCAAAAGAGAAAAGAAGGACTTTCAAACAGGCTGGAATGGAGATACCAGCTAAGGAATTGCAATTGGAGGAGAAAAAAAAAAATTTGGGAAATTTGGGCAATTTAGTGACTCTAAGAAAATGGACCGGGATTATAGCAGAGCAGTGCAAAATACCAAAACATGCCAAAACTAAGCTTCCAGACATTGCCAAAGCAGTGGAAAATTGCAAGGAGCAAGACACAACGTGGAGGGGAAGATATAAAAGACATGGCATGGATGCTTAAAAAAAATGGAAAAAAAAAGAAAAAAATCTTTCCCAAAGTCAAAGGCATCAAAAGTCATGGCATGTCATCTAGGGCAGGGACATGCACCAAAGATTCCTCTCTTGGTCCCCATTGAAATCGCAAGATTCCGTTTCCCTTCCCGAAAGGAAATTTCATTTCCTTTCGGGAAGGAAACGGAATCTTGCGACCCCATAAAGAAAGGCTTACAAACGCTCTGGAAAGGAGATAGGATCAAATGAAATCCAATTGAAAAAAAGCCAAAAAAATGCAGAAAATTGGGAGTTTTAGTGTCTTCAAGAAATGGTCTGTGAGGAAATGAGCTGCATTGCAAAGGACCAAAACATGCCAAAACTAAGCTCCCAGACGTTGCCAAAGCAGGGGAAAATGGCAAGGAGCAAGACACAACGTGGAGGAGAGGATAGGAGGAACATGGTATGGACACTTAAAAATCTAAAATTAAAAAAGAAAAAATTTTCCCATATTCTATGAAATGGAGGCACATGCAGCAAAGCTTGCCAAAAGTGATCCCCGCTGAAGGCCAAAAGAGAAAAGAAGGACTTTCAAACAGGCTGGAATGGAGATACCAGCTAAGGAATTGCAATTGGAGGAGAAAAAAAAAAAATTTGGGAAATTTGGGCAATTTAGTGACTCTAAGAAAATGGACCGGGATTATAGCAGAGCAGTGCAAAATACCAAAACATGCCAAAACTAAGCTTCCAGACATTGCCAAAGCAGTGGAAAATTGCAAGGAGCAAGACACAACGTGGAGGGGAAGATATAAAAGACATGGCATGGATGCTTAAAAAAAATGGAAAAAAAAAGAAAAAAATCTTTCCCAAAGTCAAAGGCATCAAAAGTCATGGCATGTCATCTAGGGCAGGGACATGCACCAAAGATTCCTCTCTTGGTCCCCATTGAAATCGCAAGATTCCGTTTCCCTTCCCGAAAGGAAATTTCATTTCCTTTCGGGAAGGAAACGGAATCTTGCGACCCCATAAAGAAAGGCTTACAAACGCTCTGGAAAGGAGATAGGATCAAATGAAATCCAATTGAAAAAAAGCCAAAAAAATGCAGAAAATTGGGAGTTTTAGTGTCTTCAAGAAATGGTCTGTGAGGAAATGAGCTGCATTGCAAAGGACCAAAACATGCCAAAACTAAGCTCCCAGACGTTGCCAAAGCAGGGGAAAATGGCAAGGAGCAAGACACAACGTGGAGGAGAGGATAGGAGGAACATGGTATGGACACTTAAAAATCTAAAATTAAAAAAGAAAAAATTTTCCCATATTCTATGAAATGGAGGCACATGCAGCAAAGCTTGCCAAAAGTGATCCCCGCTGAAGGCCAAAAGAGAAAAGAAGGACTTTCAAACAGGCTGGAATGGAGATACCAGCTAAGGAATTGCAATTGGAGGAGAAAAAAAAAAAATTTGGGAAATTTGGGCAATTTAGTGACTATAAGTAAATGGACCGGGATTATAGCAGAGCAGTGCAAAATACCAAAACATGCCAAAACTAAGCTTCCAGACATTGCCAAAGCAGTGGAAAATTGCAAGGAGCAAGACACAACGTGGAGGGGAAGATATAAAAGACATGGCATGGATGCTTAAAAAAAATGGAAAAAAAAAGAAAAAAATCTTTCCCAAAGTCAAAGGCATCAAAAGTCATGGCATGTCATCTAGGGCAGGGACATGCACCAAAGATTCCTCTCTTGGTCCCCATTGAAATCGCAAGATTCCGTTTCCCTTCCCGAAAGGAAATTTCATTTCCTTTCGGGAAGGAAACGGAATCTTGCGACCCCATAAAGAAAGGCTTACAAACGCTCTGGAAAGGAGATAGGATCAAATGAAATCCAATTGAAAAAAAGCCAAAAAAATGCAGAAAATTGGGAGTTTTAGTGTCTTCAAGAAATGGTCTGTGAGGAAATGAGCTGCATTGCAAAGGACCAAAACATGCCAAAACTAAGCTCCCAGACGTTGCCAAAGCAGGGGAAAATGGCAAGGAGCAAGACACAACGTGGAGGAGAGGATAGGAGGAACATGGTATGGACACTTAAAAATCTAAAATTAAAAAAGAAAAAATTTTCCCATATTCTATGAAATGGAGGCACATGCAGCAAAGCTTGCCAAAAGTGATCCCCGCTGAAGGCCAAAAGAGAAAAGAAGGACTTTCAAACAGGCTGGAATGGAGATACCAGCTAAGGAATTGCAATTGGAGGAGAAAAAAAAAAAATTTGGGAAATTTGGGCAATTTAGTGACTCTAAGAAAATGGACCGGGATTATAGCAGAGCAGTGCAAAATACCAAAACATGCCAAAACTAAGCTTCCAGACATTGCCAAAGCAGTGGAAAATTGCAAGGAGCAAGACACAACGTGGAGGGGAAGATATAAAAGACATGGCATGGATGCTTAAAAAAAATGGAAAAAAAAAGAAAAAAATCTTTCCCAAAGTCAAAGGCATCAAAAGTCATGGCATGTCATCTAGGGCAGGGACATGCACCAAAGATTCCTCTCTTGGTCCCCATTGAAATCGCAAGATTCCGTTTCCCTTCCCGAAAGGAAATTTCATTTCCTTTCGGGAAGGAAACGGAATCTTGCGACCCCATAAAGAAAGGCTTACAAACGCTCTGGAAAGGAGATAGGATCAAATGAAATCCAATTGAAAAAAAGCCAAAAAAATGCAGAAAATTGGGAGTTTTAGTGTCTTCAAGAAATGGTCTGTGAGGAAATGAGCTGCATTGCAAAGGACCAAAACATGCCAAAACTAAGCTCCCAGACGTTGCCAAAGCAGGGGAAAATGGCAAGGAGCAAGACACAACGTGGAGGAGAGGATAGGAGGAACATGGTATGGACACTTAAAAATCTAAAATTAAAAAAGAAAAAATTTTCCCATATTCTATGAAATGGAGGCACATGCAGCAAAGCTTGCCAAAAGTGATCCCCGCTGAAGGCCAAAAGAGAAAAGAAGGACTTTCAAACAGGCTGGAATGGAGATACCAGCTAAGGAATTGCAATTGGAGGAGAAAAAAAAAAATTTGGGAAATTTGGGCAATTTAGTGACTCTAAGAAAATGGACCGGGATTATAGCAGAGCAGTGCAAAATACCAAAACATGCCAAAACTAAGCTTCCAGACATTGCCAAAGCAGTGGAAAATTGCAAGGAGCAAGACACAACGTGGAGGGGAAGATATAAAAGACATGGCATGGATGCTTAAAAAAAATGGAAAAAAAAAGAAAAAAATCTTTCCCAAAGTCAAAGGCATCAAAAGTCATGGCATGTCATCTAGGGCAGGGACATGCACCAAAGATTCCTCTCTTGGTCCCCATTGAAATCGCAAGATTCCGTTTCCCTTCCCGAAAGGAAATTTCATTTCCTTTCGGGAAGGAAACGGAATCTTGCGACCCCATAAAGAAAGGCTTACAAACGCTCTGGAAAGGAGATAGGATCAAATGAAATCCAATTGAAAAAAAGCCAAAAAAATGCAGAAAATTGGGAGTTTTAGTGTCTTCAAGAAATGGTCTGTGAGGAAATGAGCTGCATTGCAAAGGACCAAAACATGCCAAAACTAAGCTCCCAGACGTTGCCAAAGCAGGGGAAAATGGCAAGGAGCAAGACACAACGTGGAGGAGAGGATAGGAGGAACATGGTATGGACACTTAAAAATCTAAAATTAAAAAAGAAAAAATTTTCCCATATTCTATGAAATGGAGGCACATGCAGCAAAGCTTGCCAAAAGTGATCCCCGCTGAAGGCCAAAAGAGAAAAGAAGGACTTTCAAACAGGCTGGAATGGAGATACCAGCTAAGGAATTGCAATTGGAGGAGAAAAAAAAAAAATTTGGGAAATTTGGGCAATTTAGTGACTCTAAGAAAATGGACCGGGATTATAGCAGAGCAGTGCAAAATACCAAAACATGCCAAAACTAAGCTTCCAGACATTGCCAAAGCAGTGGAAAATTGCAAGGAGCAAGACACAACGTGGAGGGGAAGATATAAAAGACATGGCATGGATGCTTAAAAAAAATGGAAAAAAAAAGAAAAAAATCTTTCCCAAAGTCAAAGGCATCAAAAGTCATGGCATGTCATCTAGGGCAGGGACATGCACCAAAGATTCCTCTCTTGGTCCCCATTGAAATCGCAAGATTCCGTTTCCCTTCCCGAAAGGAAATTTCATTTCCTTTCGGGAAGGAAACGGAATCTTGCGACCCCATAAAGAAAGGCTTACAAACGCTCTGGAAAGGAGATAGGATCAAATGAAATCCAATTGAAAAAAAGCCAAAAAAATGCAGAAAATTGGGAGTTTTAGTGTCTTCAAGAAATGGTCTGTGAGGAAATGAGCTGCATTGCAAAGGACCAAAACATGCCAAAACTAAGCTCCCAGACGTTGCCAAAGCAGGGGAAAATGGCAAGGAGCAAGACACAACGTGGAGGAGAGGATAGGAGGAACATGGTATGGACACTTAAAAATCTAAAATTAAAAAAGAAAAAATTTTCCCATATTCTATGAAATGGAGGCACATGCAGCAAAGCTTGCCAAAAGTGATCCCCGCTGAAGGCCAAAAGAGAAAAGAAGGACTTTCAAACAGGCTGGAATGGAGATACCAGCTAAGGAATTGCAATTGGAGGAGAAAAAAAAAAAATTTGGGAAATTTGGGCAATTTAGTGACTATAAGAAAATGGACCGGGATTATAGCAGAGCAGTGCAAAATACCAAAACATGCCAAAACTAAGCTTCCAGACATTGCCAAAGCAGTGGAAAATTGCAAGGAGCAAGACACAACGTGGAGGGGAAGATATAAAAGACATGGCATGGATGCTTAAAAAAAATGGAAAAAAAAAGAAAAAAATCTTTCCCAAAGTCAAAGGCATCAAAAGTCATGGCATGTCATCTAGGGCAGGGACATGCACCAAAGATTCCTCTCTTGGTCCCCATTGAAATCGCAAGATTCCGTTTCCCTTCCCGAAAGGAAATTTCATTTCCTTTCGGGAAGGAAACGGAATCTTGCGACCCCATAAAGAAAGGCTTACAAACGCTCTGGAAAGGAGATAGGATCAAATGAAATCCAATTGAAAAAAAGCCAAAAAAATGCAGAAAATTGGGAGTTTTAGTGTCTTCAAGAAATGGTCTGTGAGGAAATGAGCTGCATTGCAAAGGACCAAAACATGCCAAAACTAAGCTCCCAGACGTTGCCAAAGCAGGGGAAAATGGCAAGGAGCAAGACACAACGTGGAGGAGAGGATAGGAGGAACATGGTATGGACACTTAAAAATCTAAAATTAAAAAAGAAAAAATTTTCCCATATTCTATGAAATGGAGGCACATGCAGCAAAGCTTGCCAAAAGTGATCCCCGCTGAAGGCCAAAAGAGAAAAGAAGGACTTTCAAACAGGCTGGAATGGAGATACCAGCTAAGGAATTGCAATTGGAGGAGAAAAAAAAAAAATTTGGGAAATTTGGGCAATTTAGTGACTCTAAGAAAATGGACCGGGATTATAGCAGAGCAGTGCAAAATACCAAAACATGCCAAAACTAAGCTTCCAGACATTGCCAAAGCAGTGGAAAATTGCAAGGAGCAAGACACAACGTGGAGGGGAAGATATAAAAGACATGGCATGGATGCTTAAAAAAAATGGAAAAAAAAAGAAAAAAATCTTTCCCAAAGTCAAAGGCATCAAAAGTCATGGCATGTCATCTAGGGCAGGGACATGCACCAAAGATTCCTCTCTTGGTCCCCATTGAAATCGCAAGATTCCGTTTCCCTTCCCGAAAGGAAATTTCATTTCCTTTCGGGAAGGAAACGGAATCTTGCGACCCCATAAAGAAAGGCTTACAAACGCTCTGGAAAGGAGATAGGATCAAATGAAATCCAATTGAAAAAAAGCCAAAAAAATGCAGAAAATTGGGAGTTTTAGTGTCTTCAAGAAATGGTCTGTGAGGAAATGAGCTGCATTGCAAAGGACCAAAACATGCCAAAACTAAGCTCCCAGACGTTGCCAAAGCAGGGGAAAATGGCAAGGAGCAAGACACAACGTGGAGGAGAGGATAGGAGGAACATGGTATGGACACTTAAAAATCTAAAATTAAAAAAGAAAAAATTTTCCCATATTCTATGAAATGGAGGCACATGCAGCAAAGCTTGCCAAAAGTGATCCCCGCTGAAGGCCAAAAGAGAAAAGAAGGACTTTCAAACAGGCTGGAATGGAGATACCAGCTAAGGAATTGCAATTGGAGGAGAAAAAAAAAAATTTGGGAAATTTGGGCAATTTAGTGACTCTAAGTAAATGGACCGGGATTATAGCAGAGCAGTGCAAAATACCAAAACATGCCAAAACTAAGCTTCCAGACATTGCCAAAGCAGTGGAAAATTGCAAGGAGCAAGACACAACGTGGAGGGGAAGATATAAAAGACATGGCATGGATGCTTAAAAAAAATGGAAAAAAAAAGAAAAAAATCTTTCCCAAAGTCAAAGGCATCAAAAGTCATGGCATGTCATCTAGGGCAGGGACATGCACCAAAGATTCCTCTCTTGGTCCCCATTGAAATCGCAAGATTCCGTTTCCCTTCCCGAAAGGAAATTTCATTTCCTTTCGGGAAGGAAACGGAATCTTGCGACCCCATAAAGAAAGGCTTACAAACGCTCTGGAAAGGAGATAGGATCAAATGAAATCCAATTGAAAAAAAGCCAAAAAAATGCAGAAAATTGGGAGTTTTAGTGTCTTCAAGAAATGGTCTGTGAGGAAATGAGCTGCATTGCAAAGGACCAAAACATGCCAAAACTAAGCTCCCAGACGTTGCCAAAGCAGGGGAAAATGGCAAGGAGCAAGACACAACGTGGAGGAGAGGATAGGAGGAACATGGTATGGACACTTAAAAATCTAAAATTAAAAAAGAAAAAATTTTCCCATATTCTATGAAATGGAGGCACATGCAGCAAAGCTTGCCAAAAGTGATCCCCGCTGAAGGCCAAAAGAGAAAAGAAGGACTTTCAAACAGGCTGGAATGGAGATACCAGCTAAGGAATTGCAATTGGAGGAGAAAAAAAAAAAATTTGGGAAATTTGGGCAATTTAGTGACTCTAAGAAAATGGACCGGGATTATAGCAGAGCAGTGCAAAATACCAAAACATGCCAAAACTAAGCTTCCAGACATTGCCAAAGCAGTGGAAAATTGCAAGGAGCAAGACACAACGTGGAGGGGAAGATATAAAAGACATGGCATGGATGCTTAAAAAAAATGGAAAAAAAAAGAAAAAAATCTTTCCCAAAGTCAAAGGCATCAAAAGTCATGGCATGTCATCTAGGGCAGGGACATGCACCAAAGATTCCTCTCTTGGTCCCCATTGAAATCGCAAGATTCCGTTTCCCTTCCCGAAAGGAAATTTCATTTCCTTTCGGGAAGGAAACGGAATCTTGCGACCCCATAAAGAAAGGCTTACAAACGCTCTGGAAAGGAGATAGGATCAAATGAAATCCAATTGAAAAAAAGCCAAAAAAATGCAGAAAATTGGGAGTTTTAGTGTCTTCAAGAAATGGTCTGTGAGGAAATGAGCTGCATTGCAAAGGACCAAAACATGCCAAAACTAAGCTCCCAGACGTTGCCAAAGCAGGGGAAAATGGCAAGGAGCAAGACACAACGTGGAGGAGAGGATAGGAGGAACATGGTATGGACACTTAAAAATCTAAAATTAAAAAAGAAAAAATTTTCCCATATTCTATGAAATGGAGGCACATGCAGCAAAGCTTGCCAAAAGTGATCCCCGCTGAAGGCCAAAAGAGAAAAGAAGGACTTTCAAACAGGCTGGAATGGAGATACCAGCTAAGGAATTGCAATTGGAGGAGAAAAAAAAAAATTTGGGAAATTTGGGCAATTTAGTGACTCTAAGAAAATGGACCGGGATTATAGCAGAGCAGTGCAAAATACCAAAACATGCCAAAACTAAGCTTCCAGACATTGCCAAAGCAGTGGAAAATTGCAAGGAGCAAGACACAACGTGGAGGGGAAGATATAAAAGACATGGCATGGATGCTTAAAAAAAATGGAAAAAAAAAGAAAAAAATCTTTCCCAAAGTCAAAGGCATCAAAAGTCATGGCATGTCATCTAGGGCAGGGACATGCACCAAAGATTCCTCTCTTGGTCCCCATTGAAATCGCAAGATTCCGTTTCCCTTCCCGAAAGGAAATTTCATTTCCTTTCGGGAAGGAAACGGAATCTTGCGACCCCATAAAGAAAGGCTTACAAACGCTCTGGAAAGGAGATAGGATCAAATGAAATCCAATTGAAAAAAAGCCAAAAAAATGCAGAAAATTGGGAGTTTTAGTGTCTTCAAGAAATGGTCTGTGAGGAAATGAGCTGCATTGCAAAGGACCAAAACATGCCAAAACTAAGCTCCCAGACGTTGCCAAAGCAGGGGAAAATGGCAAGGAGCAAGACACAACGTGGAGGAGAGGATAGGAGGAACATGGTATGGACACTTAAAAATCTAAAATTAAAAAAGAAAAAATTTTCCCATATTCTATGAAATGGAGGCACATGCAGCAAAGCTTGCCAAAAGTGATCCCCGCTGAAGGCCAAAAGAGAAAAGAAGGACTTTCAAACAGGCTGGAATGGAGATACCAGCTAAGGAATTGCAATTGGAGGAGAAAAAAAAAAATTTGGGAAATTTGGGCAATTTAGTGACTCTAAGAAAATGGACCGGGATTATAGCAGAGCAGTGCAAAATACCAAAACATGCCAAAACTAAGCTTCCAGACATTGCCAAAGCAGTGGAAAATTGCAAGGAGCAAGACACAACGTGGAGGGGAAGATATAAAAGACATGGCATGGATGCTTAAAAAAAATGGAAAAAAAAAGAAAAAAATCTTTCCCAAAGTCAAAGGCATCAAAAGTCATGGCATGTCATCTAGGGCAGGGACATGCACCAAAGATTCCTCTCTTGGTCCCCATTGAAATCGCAAGATTCCGTTTCCCTTCCCGAAAGGAAATTTCATTTCCTTTCGGGAAGGAAACGGAATCTTGCGACCCCATAAAGAAAGGCTTACAAACGCTCTGGAAAGGAGATAGGATCAAATGAAATCCAATTGAAAAAAAGCCAAAAAAATGCAGAAAATTGGGAGTTTTAGTGTCTTCAAGAAATGGTCTGTGAGGAAATGAGCTGCATTGCAAAGGACCAAAACATGCCAAAACTAAGCTCCCAGACGTTGCCAAAGCAGGGGAAAATGGCAAGGAGCAAGACACAACGTGGAGGAGAGGATAGGAGGAACATGGTATGGACACTTAAAAATCTAAAATTAAAAAAGAAAAAATTTTCCCATATTCTATGAAATGGAGGCACATGCAGCAAAGCTTGCCAAAAGTGATCCCCGCTGAAGGCCAAAAGAGAAAAGAAGGACTTTCAAACAGGCTGGAATGGAGATACCAGCTAAGGAATTGCAATTGGAGAAAAAAAAAAAATTTGGGAAATTTGGGCAATTTAGTGACTCTAAGAAAATGGACCGGGATTATAGCAGAGCAGTGCAAAATACCAAAACATGCCAAAACTAAGCTTCCAGACATTGCCAAAGCAGTGGAAAATTGCAAGGAGCAAGACACAACGTGGAGGGGAAGATATAAAAGACATGGCATGGATGCTTAAAAAAAATGGAAAAAAAAAGAAAAAAATCTTTCCCAAAGTCAAAGGCATCAAAAGTCATGGCATGTCATCTAGGGCAGGGACATGCACCAAAGATTCCTCTCTTGGTCCCCATTGAAATCGCAAGATTCCGTTTCCCTTCCCGAAAGGAAATTTCATTTCCTTTCGGGAAGGAAACGGAATCTTGCGACCCCATAAAGAAAGGCTTACAAACGCTCTGGAAAGGAGATAGGATCAAATGAAATCCAATTGAAAAAAAGCCAAAAAAATGCAGAAAATTGGGAGTTTTAGTGTCTTCAAGAAATGGTCTGTGAGGAAATGAGCTGCATTGCAAAGGACCAAAACATGCCAAAACTAAGCTCCCAGACGTTGCCAAAGCAGGGGAAAATGGCAAGGAGCAAGACACAACGTGGAGGAGAGGATAGGAGGAACATGGTATGGACACTTAAAAATCTAAAATTAAAAAAGAAAAAATTTTCCCATATTCTATGAAATGGAGGCACATGCAGCAAAGCTTGCCAAAAGTGATCCCCGCTGAAGGCCAAAAGAGAAAAGAAGGACTTTCAAACAGGCTGGAATGGAGATACCAGCTAAGGAATTGCAATTGGAGGAGAAAAAAAAAAAATTTGGGAAATTTGGGCAATTTAGTGACTCTAAGAAAATGGACCGGGATTATAGCAGAGCAGTGCAAAATACCAAAACATGCCAAAACTAAGCTTCCAGACATTGCCAAAGCAGTGGAAAATTGCAAGGAGCAAGACACAACGTGGAGGGGAAGATATAAAAGACATGGCATGGATGCTTAAAAAAAATGGAAAAAAAAAGAAAAAAATCTTTCCCAAAGTCAAAGGCATCAAAAGTCATGGCATGTCATCTAGGGCAGGGACATGCACCAAAGATTCCTCTCTTGGTCCCCATTGAAATCGCAAGATTCCGTTTCCCTTCCCGAAAGGAAATTTCATTTCCTTTCGGGAAGGAAACGGAATCTTGCGACCCCATAAAGAAAGGCTTACAAACGCTCTGGAAAGGAGATAGGATCAAATGAAATCCAATTGAAAAAAAGCCAAAAAAATGCAGAAAATTGGGAGTTTTAGTGTCTTCAAGAAATGGTCTGTGAGGAAATGAGCTGCATTGCAAAGGACCAAAACATGCCAAAACTAAGCTCCCAGACGTTGCCAAAGCAGGGGAAAATGGCAAGGAGCAAGACACAACGTGGAGGAGAGGATAGGAGGAACATGGTATGGACACTTAAAAATCTAAAATTAAAAAAGAAAAAATTTTCCCATATTCTATGAAATGGAGGCACATGCAGCAAAGCTTGCCAAAAGTGATCCCCGCTGAAGGCCAAAAGAGAAAAGAAGGACTTTCAAACAGGCTGGAATGGAGATACCAGCTAAGGAATTGCAATTGGAGGAGAAAAAAAAAAAATTTGGGAAATTTGGGCAATTTAGTGACTCTAAGAAAATGGACCGGGATTATAGCAGAGCAGTGCAAAATACCAAAACATGCCAAAACTAAGCTTCCAGACATTGCCAAAGCAGTGGAAAATTGCAAGGAGCAAGACACAACGTGGAGGGGAAGATATAAAAGACATGGCATGGATGCTTAAAAAAAATGGAAAAAAAAAGAAAAAAATCTTTCCCAAAGTCAAAGGCATCAAAAGTCATGGCATGTCATCTAGGGCAGGGACATGCACCAAAGATTCCTCTCTTGGTCCCCATTGAAATCGCAAGATTCCGTTTCCCTTCCCGAAAGGAAATTTCATTTCCTTTCGGGAAGGAAACGGAATCTTGCGACCCCATAAAGAAAGGCTTACAAACGCTCTGGAAAGGAGATAGGATCAAATGAAATCCAATTGAAAAAAAGCCAAAAAAATGCAGAAAATTGGGAGTTTTAGTGTCTTCAAGAAATGGTCTGTGAGGAAATGAGCTGCATTGCAAAGGACCAAAACATGCCAAAACTAAGCTCCCAGACGTTGCCAAAGCAGGGGAAAATGGCAAGGAGCAAGACACAACGTGGAGGAGAGGATAGGAGGAACATGGTATGGACACTTAAAAATCTAAAATTAAAAAAGAAAAAATTTTCCCATATTCTATGAAATGGAGGCACATGCAGCAAAGCTTGCCAAAAGTGATCCCCGCTGAAGGCCAAAAGAGAAAAGAAGGACTTTCAAACAGGCTGGAATGGAGATACCAGCTAAGGAATTGCAATTGGAGGAGAAAAAAAAAAAATTTGGGAAATTTGGGCAATTTAGTGACTCTAAGAAAATGGACCGGGATTATAGCAGAGCAGTGCAAAATACCAAAACATGCCAAAACTAAGCTTCCAGACATTGCCAAAGCAGTGGAAAATTGCAAGGAGCAAGACACAACGTGGAGGGGAAGATATAAAAGACATGGCATGGATGCTTAAAAAAAATGGAAAAAAAAAGAAAAAAATCTTTCCCAAAGTCAAAGGCATCAAAAGTCATGGCATGTCATCTAGGGCAGGGACATGCACCAAAGATTCCTCTCTTGGTCCCCATTGAAATCGCAAGATTCCGTTTCCCTTCCCGAAAGGAAATTTCATTTCCTTTCGGGAAGGAAACGGAATCTTGCGACCCCATAAAGAAAGGCTTACAAACGCTCTGGAAAGGAGATAGGATCAAATGAAATCCAATTGAAAAAAAGCCAAAAAAATGCAGAAAATTGGGAGTTTTAGTGTCTTCAAGAAATGGTCTGTGAGGAAATGAGCTGCATTGCAAAGGACCAAAACATGCCAAAACTAAGCTCCCAGACGTTGCCAAAGCAGGGGAAAATGGCAAGGAGCAAGACACAACGTGGAGGAGAGGATAGGAGGAACATGGTATGGACACTTAAAAATCTAAAATTAAAAAAGAAAAAATTTTCCCATATTCTATGAAATGGAGGCACATGCAGCAAAGCTTGCCAAAAGTGATCCCCGCTGAAGGCCAAAAGAGAAAAGAAGGACTTTCAAACAGGCTGGAATGGAGATACCAGCTAAGGAATTGCAATTGGAGGAGAAAAAAAAAAATTTGGGAAATTTGGGCAATTTAGTGACTCTAAGTAAATGGACCGGGATTATAGCAGAGCAGTGCAAAATACCAAAACATGCCAAAACTAAGCTTCCAGACATTGCCAAAGCAGTGGAAAATTGCAAGGAGCAAGACACAACGTGGAGGGGAAGATATAAAAGACATGGCATGGATGCTTAAAAAAAATGGAAAAAAAAAGAAAAAAATCTTTCCCAAAGTCAAAGGCATCAAAAGTCATGGCATGTCATCTAGGGCAGGGACATGCACCAAAGATTCCTCTCTTGGTCCCCATTGAAATCGCAAGATTCCGTTTCCCTTCCCGAAAGGAAATTTCATTTCCTTTCGGGAAGGAAACGGAATCTTGCGACCCCATAAAGAAAGGCTTACAAACGCTCTGGAAAGGAGATAGGATCAAATGAAATCCAATTGAAAAAAAGCCAAAAAAATGCAGAAAATTGGGAGTTTTAGTGTCTTCAAGAAATGGTCTGTGAGGAAATGAGCTGCATTGCAAAGGACCAAAACATGCCAAAACTAAGCTCCCAGACGTTGCCAAAGCAGGGGAAAATGGCAAGGAGCAAGACACAACGTGGAGGAGAGGATAGGAGGAACATGGTATGGACACTTAAAAATCTAAAATTAAAAAAGAAAAAATTTTCCCATATTCTATGAAATGGAGGCACATGCAGCAAAGCTTGCCAAAAGTGATCCCCGCTGAAGGCCAAAAGAGAAAAGAAGGACTTTCAAACAGGCTGGAATGGAGATACCAGCTAAGGAATTGCAATTGGAGGAGAAAAAAAAAAAAATTTGGGAAATTTGGGCAATTTAGTGACTCTAAGAAAATGGACCGGGATTATAGCAGAGCAGTGCAAAATACCAAAACATGCCAAAACTAAGCTTCCAGACATTGCCAAAGCAGTGGAAAATTGCAAGGAGCAAGACACAACGTGGAGGGGAAGATATAAAAGACATGGCATGGATGCTTAAAAAAAATGGAAAAAAAAAGAAAAAAATCTTTCCCAAAGTCAAAGGCATCAAAAGTCATGGCATGTCATCTAGGGCAGGGACATGCACCAAAGATTCCTCTCTTGGTCCCCATTGAAATCGCAAGATTCCGTTTCCCTTCCCGAAAGGAAATTTCATTTCCTTTCGGGAAGGAAACGGAATCTTGCGACCCCATAAAGAAAGGCTTACAAACGCTCTGGAAAGGAGATAGGATCAAATGAAATCCAATTGAAAAAAAGCCAAAAAAATGCAGAAAATTGGGAGTTTTAGTGTCTTCAAGAAATGGTCTGTGAGGAAATGAGCTGCATTGCAAAGGACCAAAACATGCCAAAACTAAGCTCCCAGACGTTGCCAAAGCAGGGGAAAATGGCAAGGAGCAAGACACAACGTGGAGGAGAGGATAGGAGGAACATGGTATGGACACTTAAAAATCTAAAATTAAAAAAGAAAAAATTTTCCCATATTCTATGAAATGGAGGCACATGCAGCAAAGCTTGCCAAAAGTGATCCCCGCTGAAGGCCAAAAGAGAAAAGAAGGACTTTCAAACAGGCTGGAATGGAGATACCAGCTAAGGAATTGCAATTGGAGGAGAAAAAAAAAAAATTTGGGAAATTTGGGCAATTTAGTGACTCTAAGAAAATGGACCGGGATTATAGCAGAGCAGTGCAAAATACCAAAACATGCCAAAACTAAGCTTCCAGACATTGCCAAAGCAGTGGAAAATTGCAAGGAGCAAGACACAACGTGGAGGGGAAGATATAAAAGACATGGCATGGATGCTTAAAAAAAATGGAAAAAAAAAGAAAAAAATCTTTCCCAAAGTCAAAGGCATCAAAAGTCATGGCATGTCATCTAGGGCAGGGACATGCACCAAAGATTCCTCTCTTGGTCCCCATTGAAATCGCAAGATTCCGTTTCCCTTCCCGAAAGGAAATTTCATTTCCTTTCGGGAAGGAAACGGAATCTTGCGACCCCATAAAGAAAGGCTTACAAACGCTCTGGAAAGGAGATAGGATCAAATGAAATCCAATTGAAAAAAAGCCAAAAAAATGCAGAAAATTGGGAGTTTTAGTGTCTTCAAGAAATGGTCTGTGAGGAAATGAGCTGCATTGCAAAGGACCAAAACATGCCAAAACTAAGCTCCCAGACGTTGCCAAAGCAGGGGAAAATGGCAAGGAGCAAGACACAACGTGGAGGAGAGGATAGGAGGAACATGGTATGGACACTTAAAAATCTAAAATTAAAAAAGAAAAAATTTTCCCATATTCTATGAAATGGAGGCACATGCAGCAAAGCTTGCCAAAAGTGATCCCCGCTGAAGGCCAAAAGAGAAAAGAAGGACTTTCAAACAGGCTGGAATGGAGATACCAGCTAAGGAATTGCAATTGGAGGAGAAAAAAAAAAAATTTGGGAAATTTGGGCAATTTAGTGACTCTAAGAAAATGGACCGGGATTATAGCAGAGCAGTGCAAAATACCAAAACATGCCAAAACTAAGCTTCCAGACATTGCCAAAGCAGTGGAAAATTGCAAGGAGCAAGACACAACGTGGAGGGGAAGATATAAAAGACATGGCATGGATGCTTAAAAAAAATGGAAAAAAAAGAAAAAAATCTTTCCCAAAGTCAAAGGCATCAAAAGTCATGGCATGTCATCTAGGGCAGGGACATGCACCAAAGATTCCTCTCTTGGTCCCCATTGAAATCGCAAGATTCCGTTTCCCTTCCCGAAAGGAAATTTCATTTCCTTTCGGGAAGGAAACGGAATCTTGCGACCCCATAAAGAAAGGCTTACAAACGCTCTGGAAAGGAGATAGGATCAAATGAAATCCAATTGAAAAAAAGCCAAAAAAATGCAGAAAATTGGGAGTTTTAGTGTCTTCAAGAAATGGTCTGTGAGGAAATGAGCTGCATTGCAAAGGACCAAAACATGCCAAAACTAAGCTCCCAGACGTTGCCAAAGCAGGGGAAAATGGCAAGGAGCAAGACACAACGTGGAGGAGAGGATAGGAGGAACATGGTATGGACACTTAAAAATCTAAAATTAAAAAAGAAAAAATTTTCCCATATTCTATGAAATGGAGGCACATGCAGCAAAGCTTGCCAAAAGTGATCCCCGCTGAAGGCCAAAAGAGAAAAGAAGGACTTTCAAACAGGCTGGAATGGAGATACCAGCTAAGGAATTGCAATTGGAGGAGAAAAAAAAAAATTTGGGAAATTTGGGCAATTTAGTGACTCTAAGAAAATGGACCGGGATTATAGCAGAGCAGTGCAAAATACCAAAACATGCCAAAACTAAGCTTCCAGACATTGCCAAAGCAGTGGAAAATTGCAAGGAGCAAGACACAACGTGGAGGGGAAGATATAAAAGACATGGCATGGATGCTTAAAAAAAATGGAAAAAAAAAGAAAAAAATCTTTCCCAAAGTCAAAGGCATCAAAAGTCATGGCATGTCATCTAGGGCAGGGACATGCACCAAAGATTCCTCTCTTGGTCCCCATTGAAATCGCAAGATTCCGTTTCCCTTCCCGAAAGGAAATTTCATTTCCTTTCGGGAAGGAAACGGAATCTTGCGACCCCATAAAGAAAGGCTTACAAACGCTCTGGAAAGGAGATAGGATCAAATGAAATCCAATTGAAAAAAAGCCAAAAAAATGCAGAAAATTGGGAGTTTTAGTGTCTTCAAGAAATGGTCTGTGAGGAAATGAGCTGCATTGCAAAGGACCAAAACATGCCAAAACTAAGCTCCCAGACGTTGCCAAAGCAGGGGAAAATGGCAAGGAGCAAGACACAACGTGGAGGAGAGGATAGGAGGAACATGGTATGGACACTTAAAAATCTAAAATTAAAAAAGAAAAAATTTTCCCATATTCTATGAAATGGAGGCACATGCAGCAAAGCTTGCCAAAAGTGATCCCCGCTGAAGGCCAAAAGAGAAAAGAAGGACTTTCAAACAGGCTGGAATGGAGATACCAGCTAAGGAATTGCAATTGGAGGAGAAAAAAAAAAATTTGGGAAATTTGGGCAATTTAGTGACTCTAAGAAAATGGACCGGGATTATAGCAGAGCAGTGCAAAATACCAAAACATGCCAAAACTAAGCTTCCAGACATTGCCAAAGCAGTGGAAAATTGCAAGGAGCAAGACACAACGTGGAGGGGAAGATATAAAAGACATGGCATGGATGCTTAAAAAAAATGGAAAAAAAAAGAAAAAAATCTTTCCCAAAGTCAAAGGCATCAAAAGTCATGGCATGTCATCTAGGGCAGGGACATGCACCAAAGATTCCTCTCTTGGTCCCCATTGAAATCGCAAGATTCCGTTTCCCTTCCCGAAAGGAAATTTCATTTCCTTTCGGGAAGGAAACGGAATCTTGCGACCCCATAAAGAAAGGCTTACAAACGCTCTGGAAAGGAGATAGGATCAAATGAAATCCAATTGAAAAAAAGCCAAAAAAATGCAGAAAATTGGGAGTTTTAGTGTCTTCAAGAAATGGTCTGTGAGGAAATGAGCTGCATTGCAAAGGACCAAAACATGCCAAAACTAAGCTCCCAGACGTTGCCAAAGCAGGGAAAATGGCAAGGAGCAAGACACAACGTGGAGGAGAGGATAGGAGGAACATGGTATGGACACTTAAAAATCTAAAATTAAAAAAGAAAAAATTTTCCCATATTCTATGAAATGGAGGCACATGCAGCAAAGCTTGCCAAAAGTGATCCCCGCTGAAGGCCAAAAGAGAAAAGAAGGACTTTCAAACAGGCTGGAATGGAGATACCAGCTAAGGAATTGCAATTGGAGGAGAAAAAAAAAAAATTTGGGAAATTTGGGCAATTTAGTGACTCTAAGTAAATGGACCGGGATTATAGCAGAGCAGTGCAAAATACCAAAACATGCCAAAACTAAGCTTCCAGACATTGCCAAAGCAGTGGAAAATTGCAAGGAGCAAGACACAACGTGGAGGGGAAGATATAAAAGACATGGCATGGATGCTTAAAAAAAATGGAAAAAAAAAGAAAAAAATCTTTCCCAAAGTCAAAGGCATCAAAAGTCATGGCATGTCATCTAGGGCAGGGACATGCACCAAAGATTCCTCTCTTGGTCCCCATTGAAATCGCAAGATTCCGTTTCCCTTCCCGAAAGGAAATTTCATTTCCTTTCGGGAAGGAAACGGAATCTTGCGACCCCATAAAGAAAGGCTTACAAACGCTCTGGAAAGGAGATAGGATCAAATGAAATCCAATTGAAAAAAAGCCAAAAAAATGCAGAAAATTGGGAGTTTTAGTGTCTTCAAGAAATGGTCTGTGAGGAAATGAGCTGCATTGCAAAGGACCAAAACATGCCAAAACTAAGCTCCCAGACGTTGCCAAAGCAGGGGAAAATGGCAAGGAGCAAGACACAACGTGGAGGAGAGGATAGGAGGAACATGGTATGGACACTTAAAAATCTAAAATTAAAAAAGAAAAAATTTTCCCATATTCTATGAAATGGAGGCACATGCAGCAAAGCTTGCCAAAAGTGATCCCCGCTGAAGGCCAAAAGAGAAAAGAAGGACTTTCAAACAGGCTGGAATGGAGATACCAGCTAAGGAATTGCAATTGGAGGAGAAAAAAAAAAAATTTGGGAAATTTGGGCAATTTAGTGACTCTAAGAAAATGGACCGGGATTATAGCAGAGCAGTGCAAAATACCAAAACATGCCAAAACTAAGCTTCCAGACATTGCCAAAGCAGTGGAAAATTGCAAGGAGCAAGACACAACGTGGAGGGGAAGATATAAAAGACATGGCATGGATGCTTAAAAAAAATGGAAAAAAAAAGAAAAAAATCTTTCCCAAAGTCAAAGGCATCAAAAGTCATGGCATGTCATCTAGGGCAGGGACATGCACCAAAGATTCCTCTCTTGGTCCCCATTGAAATCGCAAGATTCCGTTTCCCTTCCCGAAAGGAAATTTCATTTCCTTTCGGGAAGGAAACGGAATCTTGCGACCCCATAAAGAAAGGCTTACAAACGCTCTGGAAAGGAGATAGGATCAAATGAAATCCAATTGAAAAAAAGCCAAAAAAATGCAGAAAATTGGGAGTTTTAGTGTCTTCAAGAAATGGTCTGTGAGGAAATGAGCTGCATTGCAAAGGACCAAAACATGCCAAAACTAAGCTCCCAGACGTTGCCAAAGCAGGGGAAAATGGCAAGGAGCAAGACACAACGTGGAGGAGAGGATAGGAGGAACATGGTATGGACACTTAAAAATCTAAAATTAAAAAAGAAAAAATTTTCCCATATTCTATGAAATGGAGGCACATGCAGCAAAGCTTGCCAAAAGTGATCCCCGCTGAAGGCCAAAAGAGAAAAGAAGGACTTTCAAACAGGCTGGAATGGAGATACCAGCTAAGGAATTGCAATTGGAGGAGAAAAAAAAAAAATTTGGGAAATTTGGGCAATTTAGTGACTCTAAGAAAATGGACCGGGATTATAGCAGAGCAGTGCAAAATACCAAAACATGCCAAAACTAAGCTTCCAGACATTGCCAAAGCAGTGGAAAATTGCAAGGAGCAAGACACAACGTGGAGGGGAAGATATAAAAGACATGGCATGGATGCTTAAAAAAAATGGAAAAAAAAAGAAAAAAATCTTTCCCAAAGTCAAAGGCATCAAAAGTCATGGCATGTCATCTAGGGCAGGGACATGCACCAAAGATTCCTCTCTTGGTCCCCATTGAAATCGCAAGATTCCGTTTCCCTCCCGAAAGGAAATTTCATTTCCTTTCGGAAGGAAACGGAATCTTGCGACCCCATAAAGAAAGGCTTACAAACGCTCTGGAAAGGAGATAGGATCAAATGAAATCCAATTGAAAAAAAGCCAAAAAAATGCAGAAAATTGGGAGTTTTAGTGTCTTCAAGAAATGGTCTGTGAGGAAATGAGCTGCATTGCAAAGGACCAAAACATGCCAAAACTAAGCTCCCAGACGTTGCCAAAGCAGGGGAAAATGGCAAGGAGCAAGACACAACGTGGAGGAGAGGATAGGAGGAACATGGTATGGACACTTAAAAATCTAAAATTAAAAAAGAAAAAATTTTCCCATATTCTATGAAATGGAGGCACATGCAGCAAAGCTTGCCAAAAGTGATCCCCGCTGAAGGCCAAAAGAGAAAAGAAGGACTTTCAAACAGGCTGGAATGGAGATACCAGCTAAGGAATTGCAATTGGAGGAGAAAAAAAAAAAATTTGGAAATTTGGGCAATTTAGTGACTCTAAGAAAATGGACCGGGATTATAGCAGAGCAGTGCAAAATACCAAAACATGCCAAAACTAAGCTTCCAGACATTGCCAAAGCAGTGGAAAATTGCAAGGAGCAAGACACAACGTGGAGGGGAAGATATAAAAGACATGGCATGGATGCTTAAAAAAAATGGAAAAAAAAAGAAAAAAATCTTTCCCAAAGTCAAAGGCATCAAAAGTCATGGCATGTCATCTAGGGCAGGGACATGCACCAAAGATTCCTCTCTTGGTCCCCATTGAAATCGCAAGATTCCGTTTCCCTTCCCGAAAGGAAATTTCATTTCCTTTCGGGAAGGAAACGGAATCTTGCGACCCCATAAAGAAAGGCTTACAAACGCTCTGGAAAGGAGATAGGATCAAATGAAATCCAATTGAAAAAAAGCCAAAAAAATGCAGAAAATTGGGAGTTTTAGTGTCTTCAAGAAATGGTCTGTGAGGAAATGAGCTGCATTGCAAAGGACCAAAACATGCCAAAACTAAGCTCCCAGACGTTGCCAAAGCAGGGGAAAATGGCAAGGAGCAAGACACAACGTGGAGGAGAGGATAGGAGGAACATGGTATGGACACTTAAAAATCTAAAATTAAAAAAGAAAAAATTTTCCCATATTCTATGAAATGGAGGCACATGCAGCAAAGCTTGCCAAAAGTGATCCCCGCTGAAGGCCAAAAGAGAAAAGAAGGACTTTCAAACAGGCTGGAATGGAGATACCAGCTAAGGAATTGCAATTGGAGGAGAAAAAAAAAAAAATTTGGGAAATTTGGGCAATTTAGTGACTCTAAGAAAATGGACCGGGATTATAGCAGAGCAGTGCAAAATACCAAAACATGCCAAAACTAAGCTTCCAGACATTGCCAAAGCAGTGGAAAATTGCAAGGAGCAAGACACAACGTGGAGGGGAAGATATAAAAGACATGGCATGGATGCTTAAAAAAAATGGAAAAAAAAAGAAAAAAATCTTTCCCAAAGTCAAAGGCATCAAAAGTCATGGCATGTCATCTAGGGCAGGGACATGCACCAAAGATTCCTCTCTTGGTCCCCATTGAAATCGCAAGATTCCGTTTCCCTTCCCGAAAGGAAATTTCATTTCCTTTCGGGAAGGAAACGGAATCTTGCGACCCCATAAAGAAAGGCTTACAAACGCTCTGGAAAGGAGATAGGATCAAATGAAATCCAATTGAAAAAAAGCCAAAAAAATGCAGAAAATTGGGAGTTTTAGTGTCTTCAAGAAATGGTCTGTGAGGAAATGAGCTGCATTGCAAAGGACCAAAACATGCCAAAACTAAGCTCCCAGACGTTGCCAAAGCAGGGAAAATGGCAAGGAGCAAGACACAACGTGGAGGAGAGGATAGGAGGAACATGGTATGGACACTTAAAAATCTAAAATTAAAAAAGAAAAAATTTTCCCATATTCTATGAAATGGAGGCACATGCAGCAAAGCTTGCCAAAAGTGATCCCCGCTGAAGGCCAAAAGAGAAAAGAAGGACTTTCAAACAGGCTGGAATGGAGATACCAGCTAAGGAATTGCAATTGGAGGAGAAAAAAAAAAATTTGGGAAATTTGGGCAATTTAGTGACTCTAAGTAAATGGACCGGATTATAGCAGAGCAGTGCAAAATACCAAAACATGCCAAAACTAAGCTTCCAGACATTGCCAAAGCAGTGGAAAATTGCAAGGAGCAAGACACAACGTGGAGGGGAAGATATAAAAGACATGGCATGGATGCTTAAAAAAAATAAAAAAAAAGAAAAAAATCTTTCCCAAAGTCAAAGGCACATGCAGCAAAGCTTCATGGATCCCCGTGAAATCCAAGAAGAGGAAAAAGGGACTTTCGGGAAACAGCGAAAGAAACCAGGCTACAAAGCTTGGAAAGAAAATCAAAAAAATTTGAAAAAAAAAAAAAATTATTGGGAAATTAGTGTCTTAAGAAATGGTCTGTGAAACAGAGCAGTGCAAAGGACCAAAACATGCCAAAACTAAGCTCCCAGACGTTGCCAAAGCAGGGGAAAATGGCAAGGAGGAAGACACAACGTGGAGGAAGGATATGAGGAACATAATGGACACTTAAAAAAACTAAAATTAAAAAAGAAAAAATTTTCCCATATTCTATGAAATGGAGGCACATGCAGCAAAGCTTGCCAAAAGTGATCCCCGCTGAAGGCCAAAAGAGAAAAAAGGACTTTCAAACAGGCTGGAATGGAGATACCAGCTAAGGAATTGCAATTGGAGGAGAAAAAAAAAAATTTGGGAAATTTGGGCAATTTAGTGACTCTAAGAAAATGGACCGGGATTATAGCAGAGCAGTGCAAAATACCAAAACATGCCAAAACTAAGCTTCCAGACATTGCCAAAGCAGTGGAAAATTGCAAGGAGCAAGACACAACGTGGAGGGAAGGATAAGGAACATGGTATGGACACTTAAAAAAAATAAAATAAAAAAAGAAAAAATTTTTCCCAATATGTATGAAGTGCAGGCACATGCAGCAAAGCTTCCAAATTGATCCCCGCTGAAGGCCAAAAGAGAAAAGAAGGACTTTCAAACAGGCTGGAATGGAGATACCAGCTAAGGAATTGCAATTGGAGAAAAAAAAAAAATTTGGGAAATTTGGCAATTTAGTGACTCAAGAAATGGACCGGGATTATAGCAGAGCAGTGCAAAATACCAAAACATGCCAAAACTAAGCTTCCAGACATTGCCAAAGCAGTGGAAATTGCAAGGAGCAAGACACAACGTGGAGGGGAAGATATAAAAGACATGCATGGATGCTTAAAAAAATGGAAAAAAAAGAAAAAAATCTTTCCCAAAGTCAAAGGCATCAAAAGTCATGGCATGTCATCTAGGGCAGGGACATGCACCAAAGATTCCTCTCTTGTCCCCATTGAAATCGCAAGATTCCGTTTCCCTTCCCGAAAGGAAATTCATTTCTTTCGGGAAGGAAACGGAATCTTGCGACCCCATAAAGAAAGGCTTACAAACGCTCTGGAAAGGAGATAGGATCAAATGAAATCCAATTGAAAAAAAGCCAAAAAATGCAGAAAATTGGGAGTTTTAGTGTCTTCAAGAAATGTCTGTGAGGAAATGAGCTGCATTGCAAAGGACCAAAACATGCCAAAACTAAGCTCCCAGACGTTGCCAAAGCAGGGAAAATGGCAAGGAGCAAGACACAACGTGGAGGAGAGGATATGAGGAACATGGTATGGACACTTAAAAATCTAAAATTAAAAAGAAAAAATTTTCCCATATTCTATGAAATGGAGGCACATGCAGCAAAGCTTGCCAAAAGTGATCCCCGCTGAAGGCCAAAAGAGAAAAGAAGGACTTTCAAACAGGCTGGAATGGAGATACCAGCAAGGAATTGCAATTGGAGGAGAAAAAAAAAAAAAATTGGGAAATTTGGCAATTTAGTGACTCTAAGAAAATGGACCGGGATTATAGCAGAGCAGTGCAAAATACCAAAACATGCCAAAACTAAGCTTCCAGACATTGCCAAAGCAGTGGAAAATTGCAAGGAGCAAGACACAACGTGAGGGGAAGTATGAGGAACATAATATGGACACTTAAAAAACCTAAAATTAAAAAGAAAAAATTTTCCCATATGCTATGAAATGCAGGCACATGCAGCAAAGCTTGCCAAAAGTGATCCCCGCTGAAGGCCAAAAGAGAAAAGAAGGACTTTCAAACAGGCTGGAATGGAGATACCAGCTAAGGAATTGCAATTGGAGGAGAAAAAAAAAAAATTTGGGAAATTTGGGCAATTTAGTGACTCTAAGAAAATGGACCGGGATTATAGCAGAGCAGTGCAAAATACCAAAACATGCCAAAACTAAGCTTCCAGACATTGCCAAAGCAGTGGAAAATTGCAAGGAGCAAGACACAACGTGGAGGGAAGATATAAAAGACATGGCATGGATGCTTAAAAAAAATGGAAAAAAAAAGAAAAAATCTTTCCCAAAGTCAAAGGCATCAAAAGTCATGGCATGTCATCTAGGGCAGGGACATGCACCAAAGATTCCTCTCTTGGTCCCCATTGAAATCGCAAGATTCCGTTTCCCTTCCCGAAAGGAAATTTCATTTCCTTTCGGGAAGGAAACGGAATCTTGCGACCCCATAAAGAAAGGCTTACAAACGCTCTGGAAAGGAGATAGGATCAAATGAAATCCAATTGAAAAAAAGCCAAAAAAATGCAGAAAATTGGGAGTTTTAGTGTCTTCAAGAAATGGTCTGTGAGGAAATGAGCTGCATTGCAAAGGACCAAAACATGCCAAAACTAAGCTCCCAGACGTTGCCAAAGCAGGGAAAATGGCAAGGAGAAGACACAACGTGGAGGAGAGGATATGAGGAACATGGTATGGACACTTAAAAATCTAAAATTAAAAAAGAAAAAATTTTCCCATATTCTATGAAATGGAGGCACATGCAGCAAAGCTTGCCAAAAGTGATCCCCGCTGAAGGCCAAAAGAGAAAAGAAGGACTTTCAAACAGGCTGGAATGGAGATACCAGCTAAGGAATTGCAATTGGAGGAGAAAAAAAAAAAAATTTGGGAAATTTGGGCAATTTAGTGACTCTAAGAAATGGACCGGGATTATAGCAGAGCAGTGCAAAATACCAAAACATGCCAAAACTAAGCTTCCAGACATTGCCAAAGCAGTGGAAAATTGCAAGGAGCAAGACACAACGTGGAGGGGAAGATATAAAAGACATGGCATGGATGCTTAAAAAAAATGGAAAAAAAAAGAAAAAAATCTTTCCCAAAGTCAAAGGCATCAAAAGTCATGGCATGTCATCTAGGGCAGGGACATGCACCAAAGATTCCTCTCTTGGTCCCCATTGAAATCGCAAGATTCCGTTTCCCTTCCCGAAAGGAAATTTCATTTCCTTTCGGGAAGGAAACGGAATCTTGCGACCCCATAAAGAAAGGCTTACAAACGCTCTGGAAAGGAGATAGGATCAAATGAAATCCAATTGAAAAAAAGCCAAAAAAATGCAGAAAATTGGGAGTTTTAGTGTCTTCAAGAAATGGTCTGTGAGGAAATGAGCTGCATTGCAAAGGACCAAAACATGCCAAAACTAAGCTCCCAGACGTTGCCAAAGCAGGGGAAAATGGCAAGGAGCAAGACACAACGTGGAGGAGAGGATAGGAGGAACATGGTATGGACACTTAAAAATCTAAAATTAAAAAAGAAAAAATTTTCCCATATTCTATGAAATGGAGGCACATGCAGCAAAGCTTGCCAAAAGTGATCCCCGCTGAAGGCCAAAAGAGAAAAGAAGGACTTTCAAACAGGCTGGAATGGAGATACCAGCTAAGGAATTGCAATTGGAGGAGAAAAAAAAAAATTTGGAAATTTGGGCAATTTAGTGACTAAAGAAAATGGACCGGGATTATAGCAGAGCAGTGCAAAATACCAAAACATGCCAAAACTAAGCTTCCAGACATTGCCAAAGCAGTGGAAAATTGCAAGGAGCAAGACACAACGTGGAGGGAAGATATAAAACATGGCATGGATGCTTAAAAAAAATAAAAAAAAAAGAAAAAATCTTCCCCATA
>NW_023416523.1:0-52519 GCF_012460135.2 Molothrus ater | reverse complement strand
TTCCGTGGGGACCAGCGCGGAGCGGGGGGCGATCCCCCGCGGCGGCCGCGCGGCAAACACGCGGGCACCGGCCAGACCCGCGCCTCTGGCTGGAAGTAGAGGGAGGGATTTGCCGATATATATATTTTTTTTTTCCCTCATTCACGGGGGGGTTCCCTGGCGGTCCCCTCCCGGTACGTGGGCCGGGCGCGCTGCGCGCCGCGGAGCCGCCCGCGGAGCCCCGCGCCATCGCGCCGCTCTCTCTAATTGAAATGGCGCTTTTGGCCGGGGGCGGGCTGCCAGGGCGCTCCGCAATAGCACAATGCATGTCGATAGACGTCATTTGGTTTTAATGGCCTACAGGAAATTTGGCGTTTACAATGCGAGACATTAGCAAAGGGTGAAAGGGAGGGGGAGGCAGGCAGGATGGATGGCTGGGAATAATTGCAGCCCCCCCCCCCGCCCCCGAGGCCCCCCGTCCGCACCTCGGCGGCGCTGGGTGCTGCAGGGAAGGGGGGGTCGGGGCTATTTTTTTATTATTTATTTTTTAACTTCATCTAGTTTATCAACAAGTGCAGAGTGGGTGCTACCCTAATTGTAACAGAGGAGTCAAGAGATGTGAGAAACGTGCCCTGTGTTACTTATTTGGGAGCTGAAAATTTATGCCTAGTTGAAAATGCCTGGGGAAATATTACATCAGACCAAATGACAATGATTAAAATCAGCTTTTTTCCCCCCCTTCCCCCCCCCTCTTTTCCTCCTTCTTCTTTTCAGTAAGTCTGTTGAAGGACGTGACAGTGGCCTGATCCTCCCCAACACCGAACCGTTATCCCCGGCAGGGCCGGGCCGGGCCGGGCTGCGCGGAACTCCGCGGGGCAGCGCAGCTCCCGCCCCGGCCGCGCCGCGCGGGAGGGGCTCTGCGGGCGGCGGCGCCGGGGGCGCGGGCTGGGGAGCCGGCCGCCTTCCCAGCCTTATTTCATTTTCAAGGGCTGTATTTTATTTTATTCTGGGGGGGGGGGGGGGGGGGGGGTGGGGGATGGGGGAGTAAATCTGCAGACCTTCACCAAAAGGAGGGAAAAATATCCAATTTTCATCGCAAAATTAGCTAGGGCGAGAGCAAAGGGCTGAGCTAATTGTAGCCTAATCCTCTGCCTGCAGGCGTTTGCAAAGCCCTGAGCAAGAATTCGCTTTTTTTCCTCCTCTTCTCCCTTCCCTCTGTTATTTAGAGACGGGATTATTGCCTTTCTTCTCATAACAGCCTCGGCAGTTTCATTTAAAGGCTTTTTTTTCCCCCCTCTCACACACACACATACACACACACGCACAAAATAAATAGAAAAAGAAGCAGCAAAAACAGGGGAAGAGACAGGAGACAGAGAAGCTTTAAAAATAATAATAATCACAGCAGGATCTGCGGAGCAAAGATAGTAATAAAAGCAAAAAGCTGAGCCCATCCACACACAGCCCGGCAGAGCCCAAAGCCAAAGGGGGGCTCGCAGATCTCTTCTGTGCTCAAGGTAAGGACCTCGGCAGCAGCGGCGGCTCCCGCAGCCGCCCGTGCGCCCGCCCGAGCGGGGCCGGAGCGCGCCGTGCGCGCCGCGCCGTCCTCGCATCGCGCCGCACCGCGCGGTTCGCGCCTGCTCGCGCTCCTTTTTTTTTTTTTTTTTTTTTTTTTCCCTTCACCCCCCCCCCCTTCTTTTTTTTTTTTTTTTTTTTTTTTTTTTGGAAAGTGCCTCTTGAAACTCACTCGGCTGCCGGCTCCGGGGAGCAGCGGCGGAGGGGTGTTTTTTTAAAGCTACAGGACCCGTTTGCGGCCGCCCCGCTTTGGTAGCGCCGCGCGTGTGTGTGTGTGTGTCTGTGCGTGTGTGTGTGCGTGCGTGTGTATGTTTTGTTTTGCTCCGCTCCAGCATGGGCAGCGCCGGCGGAGCCCCGCGGCCCGGGGTGCCCGCGCTCCCCCTGCCCCCCCGGCCCCGGCTCTGAAGACGGCCAAGCCCCAGCGCGGCGGAGGCAGCGCGGCTCGCTCTGCGCTTTCGCATGGTACACGCGGAGCCGCGGCCGCGGGCCCGGGCGGGCGGGGAGCGCGGGGGAGCGCGGGCCGGGGCGCGGGGGCTGGCGGCGGGGCGGCTCGGCACAAAGGGAAGGCGGGCGACAATGGGGAGCGCCGCGTATGGAAAACACGGGCGGGCTGTGAATGAAACTCTGGCGCCAGTGAGAGTGGAAGGCTTGGTTTGGGGTAGACTTCAAACCACTCTAGGCTATAGTTTGCATTCCTGCTCCTGCATGCGATGTGGCACACTTCTGCAAAATTAATACATTAGCCTGGCTAATGCTCACCACCATTGGCTGCGCGGAAAATGTGCAGGATCGGGGATTCGGGCTTGACTTTTTTTTTCTTGCATTCATCTAAGACATCTCCTTTCTTGTTATGTGGGAATAAGTAAAGGACGCCATGTTGTGCCTTCTTTTTTTTTTTTTTTTTGGTTGAATTTTTCCTTCGGGCATGCAGTGTGTTCAAAAGAAAAAGGCAGAAGTTGAGTGACCGGGTGCGTTGCTCGCTGGTGATTTCCCTGACCATCAGTAAGGAAAAGCATTTGGGTGACGTGAAACTTGCACTAAATAGACTGGAGTCTGCCAGAGAGAGGCGGGTTGCGGAGGGGGGGAGAGGGGGAGGAAGGAGAAAGCCTTCCTTTTTTTTTTTCCCCTTTTTTTAAAATTTTTTTGGCGGGGGGGGGGGAGGAAGCAGAGCTCCAGAGGGAGTTCCCCCTTTGCTTCACACCCCCCCCCCCGCCCCTCAAAAGTTTTGGGCACGATCTCCTCTGTGTCTCGGTGCAGTGCTCAGTAAAGCAGCGTGGAGGTGTGTGCAAATGTTTATGGACTTTTAATTTTGGAGCCACCGAGCCCAAGGTTTGCAGCCCCCCGCCCCGCTTTGTCTTAGGGCTGGGAGCACGCCAAAGTGGGCAAGTTGTCCGGGGGTGGCTGTGAGGCAGAGCCGAGCTGTCGCTGTCCCCGTCCCCGTGTGGGCAGACAAAGGTAATTCCCGGTCTGGCCGTGCCCCTCCGGCAGCCCGGGCACGCAGACGCTGCCCGGAGCCGCTGTGGCCCGCAGTGCCGAGGCCGGGGCGATGCCGTGGGTGGGTTTACCCCTGCTGGGGCTGCCGGTGCAGGGATGAAGGCCCCGGGGAGGAGGAGCAGCCTCCCCCAGGCTCCAGCAGCCTCCCCAGGCTCCAGCAGCCTCCCCCAGGCTCCAGCAGCCCGGCGGTGCGGCCGGGCCCAGCCCGGCTCCCGGGAGAGCAGCTCCACGGCAGGTCCTAAACCTGCCTGCCGCTTTCATTGCACGTCTTAAATGTGCATGAAGGAATTAAACTGCACGAGTGAATAACAGCATTAGTTTCAATTAATTTTTATCCTGGCAACAATAAACTTTAAAAACAAAGCGCTTTTACATCCTTAATTAGTCTTGCTTCCCATCTGTAGTCTTTTAAGTGCCTGCTCCTTGATTTAACTTTGTCCCTCCTTCAGAGCCGCCTCCTTTTTTATTATTTTCCTTTTTTTTTCGTTCCCCCTTCCAGACTGCTGCCTGTTTCTTTCCTGCAACCTTTCACCTCCCTTGTCCCTATCTGTCTGCTCTGCTCTGTGCAGTTTATTTCTCCTGTATTTTCCCAACATCAACAGCAGTATTGGTTACCATGGCCCCAAGCTATGTGCAGAGGTGGGAAAGCTTCATCCGCCCAAAACTTCTTACACTTTTGAAGTCTTTCTTTTAGTAGGATCTGAAATGTATCATCTAGAGTGTGTATTAAATGAACAGTATTCCTGAAGGCTTTAGAGCAAGAAAGGCAACACCCTGGAAAATTCTGCAGTCTTTCAGCATTCTCTGCCCTAGGGTTATAGCCCTGGGCACGGAGCTGAATGGAGCTCTTACAACTGCCTTCTGTTTACCTTTTATGGTTAAAATAACAGCTTAGCAAAGAAGCAACTTCATGGAGAAACGATTCAGTGAAATCATCTCAAGCTGTAGCAGCATAGCTAGTTTAATCACCCCTAGAGAGCTGAACAACTGTGAGCACAATGGGACACAAAATCATTTTGTGTGTAAATGAGCATGGCATTGTGATTATTTCACTTTGCATGGGCAAATAGTTTTTACAAGCAGTTAGCTTAGGAAGGCAGAAAAAGATAAGCTGCTCTGAAAGATCTTGGTGTGTAATGTTTGAAAAACTAAATATTCACATAATTTGGGAATCAGGCTCTATTGATTTTGCCTTCAGCAGGTTCCTGTGTTACTTATTAGAGCAGGGTTATTGCCTGTGCCACTAGTTGGGATGCTGTAGCCTGTTGTAGGCAACTAAAGAGCAAGGATTATTTTACATGGTTTAATAAATGAAGTTTGTTAGTGTTTCTGTGATATTTACCCTTAAGGTTTTAATTTTCTCATCCATATTAGAAAATATGTGCATAAAGACTTCCACTGGATAAATACATTTAGGATTTTGCTTCGTGCATAAAATAAGTACATTACTCAGTGTGATGAATTTTTGCTGTGTGTTACATTAAGAAGAGGAAGGAGTCATTAGAAATAGGGTTATGGTACCTTAAGAAACAGGGGGTATTTTTTTTGGAGCAGTAGTGCTTAGCCGTTGTGCCTCTTGACAATTAGCTCATACAAAAAGGATTGAATTCCACAATTTTAATAAAAATCTAGGATTCATTTTTTATTATGAATCCTCTCCAGCCAGTGTTTTAATTCCCCTTCTCCTCCTCTCCCCCCAAAAGCCAGTGGCACCCTCAAGAAGTATGAAAAGCCATAAAAGTTTGAGAACTATTTTAGCTTTCCTGTGATTTTCTATAATTAAGTGTTTTTTCAACACATGCTCTAGTTGAGAAATGCCAAAAGCAGAGGATTGTTCAAAAGGTCCCTCCAGTGAATAGTATAAATTAAATATCTACTGTGTGAGTATGGCCTCACTGAGAATCTCAGTCTTTACAGATCAAGGAATTTACTGGTATACTAACATTAAACAAAATCCTAAGATAGCAGCAGTGTTTAAATATGCACAAATAGATTCATATCACTTGATCTTTAGCTATCTGTGCATATTTTAAAATTGATGTCTGTATTTCAAGACAAATGGTTAAATGTAAGACACATTTACAGAAGACTGGAAGTCCTTTGATTCCATTTGGAAATTGTAACAAGGGGTGCAGATGAGCCCTAATTAGACCCTTGTTTTGTGAAACTGCGTGAGATTTATTTCCAAGGCAGCCCTGTACCGTGCAAGGTCTGTACCTTTATCATTAGTGAGCGTGGTTGGGGTCTGAACAAAGACAGGGTTGACATTCAGCCTGGATCTTCTGACCCTTTCATTTAAGTGAAGGAGTAGAGACTGAACATGAGTTTACAGTGCTCTTTGGGAAGGAAAAAAACCAGCAACCTTTGTCTGTGTTGGCAGACAGATTAGTAAACACGCTGTTAAAATACTGCAGGTACTTACATACTATGTTGGTTTTTAAGTTAGTTGTTTTATTTATGCTATATGACATATTTACTGACGGTTGGCCACAACAAGCTCTTGTGGGAAACAAGAAAGCAACATCTTGAGTCATGAAAGGATTCAGTCACTTTCCTTGAAGGTGGTGCTGTAGTGAAAATGTTAATGCCCAATTTTGCATCGGCTGACACAGGAGTCCTAGGACAGAGCTGGCATTTGCTTGGTGCTCAGTGCAGCTGTCCATCCAGCCTCTGAAGAGACAAGGATGTGGATCCACAATGGGGTGATGTATTCCTGGGCTCTAGATGCAGGAAATTCTTAGGAGCTAACCAAGATAAATACAGTGAATGGAGATGTTGTGATGACTTTGTGAAACTGTTCAGATTTGTTAAGATTTTTCAGTCCTGCTCTATAGCTTGGAAATGATTTTACAAAGAATGTTGCTGATTTGTGTTCATCAAGTGGTGTAGTCGGGCATCTTGTGCAAAATACTGCTAAGAGAAAGGCAAGACCAGCTTTAGATTTGTAAGAAACATTGTCAAAGTAATGTGGGAGAAATAGAAATTCACTTTGCAATGCTGCATGTAAAGTGCTTGTCAGACGCAAGGAAGAGCCTGGGTGCTTGGTAGCATGCTTGAATTACAGAATACCAGGAAAATTAGATTATATTCAGAAATGTCTTCAGCTATAATGTTTTGCATATGTTGCTTTCCCCATAAGGGGGAGAATGGATGTACATTTTCTTAAACTTTTCTAGAAGGGTTTTTTTTTCCGTTTGACCTGTGTGCCGTCTGCACCGATTGAACTGCAATCAGCTTTGAGACACACGCTTTGTGCAGAATAAACTGTGCTTTTCTTAAGAGGATAATCGAGGAATTTTCTTTTGCTTGGTTGTCCTGCTCATTTTTAAGGCATTTCAGTATTTTTAGCTTTGATTTTGCTGAAGATTTTTTTGATTCGGTTCAGTAATTTCACTAATTTTCCAATATTTTTAGGGCAGGAGACATTAGGTGGATTGTGGAATTTATGATTTCACGTGCTAGATTATTCAGTACTTTCTTGTCCTAAAAGCATGGGTCAGTTTATTTATCTTTCTGTTTTCACTGCTTCCAAGTATTAATTGCTTTCAGTTTGAAATCTTACTAGTTGTTTAGGTCTAATATTAAAGCTTAACTGAAAATTATCCATTTATTTCACAATTATTGAAAATAAGCCAGAAAATTGATCTTAGTTTGAAGTGAAATTTACTACATGTATAAACTAAATGCCTTAGGTACTGAGGAAGTCACTAATTTAGAGGTGTCTTGTTACTGAGACAAACTTGCAAAAACCCCCTGAATCCCAATTCACAAATTGGTTATTCGTTTGTCAGGGGATATTTCACATCTAACACATAAGCCCACGACCTTTAATTAGAATTTTGCAGTTTGTTTTATGCCCCTTGAGGCTGACACCTTGAAAATTTTTTTCTTGATTTCTTATTGCTAATAAGCATCTTTCTCTTCCCCTCTGGTACTTAGAAGAAAATGATGCAAATACGCTTAATTACAGTGGTGGCAATAATTTGTTAGCCGACTATGTGATCAGGCAGATGGAAAAACGATCTGATTAGATCTGTGATCACACTGAAAAACAAGGTAACACAGTGCTACATTTAAGAGAAACTGTTCTTTTTGCCTCCCTGCTCAGGAGGGAAGAAGCATGTCCCGTCTGTCTCTGACACGCTCCCCGGTTTCTCCTCTGGCTGCTCAAGGAATTCCTCTCCCAGCTCAACTCACCAAGTCCAACGCTCCCGTGCACATCGATGTAGGAGGACACATGTACACCAGCAGCCTGGCTACCCTCACCAAGTACCCAGACTCCAGGTAAGAAACACCTTGGTGCTGGCAGCTCTCTGCTGCTGCTGCTCCCTGTGCACCTGCGAGGAATATCTCAGTGCAAAGTACATTTGTTATATATTCACCGCTTATGTATTATTCAGTTTCTGATTTATACAGGAACTTCACTGGGGTTCTGCAGAAAAAAAAGGCCTGTACAATTAATATATTATTTAGAGAGTCTATTCATTTTCTCTCTCAACATCTTCTGCGCTCTGCCGATACATTTGAAGCACCTGTTGGTGTGCTGCCCTAGATTATTTCCAGCTGTAGCAGGAAACTTGTTTCTTTCAAGTTTGGGGGGAAAATGTGGCTTTTTCTTCCTCAAGGAGAGGGAATGGTTCTACTACTGTGGGACTAATGGATGCTGGTGTTGGCCAGCCAGAGTGCTGATCTCACTGGGAGCTGTGTGCCCCAGCAGTCAGCTCCTCTGGGCTGGCCCGCCCTGGCTGCTGCAGCTGCATTAAATTCCTGTGAGTTTCCATGTAGTGCCTTGTGCTGGACAGGTTGGTGACATGTCTGGCAAGATTTATGGAGATCTGGCCAGCATTATCTCAGGATAAACTCCAGATATGCCTAATTAGGAGTAGATGTGGCATGAGATTGTATTTGTGCGTGACATGGAGTGTCTGTTGTCTGCCTGGCTGCCAGTCCTGCAGGGTGCTGGGCACCACGGAGGGTGGGCACCCTGGGCAAGGTGCAAGGCACTGCTCTGTGAGGGGTGAAAGCCCAGACACTGAGAGGTGCCTGATTTTGATTTACAGTTATATCCACTAAATCAGTTCAGGTTTTTATCGCTGGGGCTGCTCAGGGTGCAGAGGGTGAGTGTGAGGGTGAGTGCAGGGCAGGTGTGCTGTGCCTGGCCAATGTACCCACTGCACTCTTGGCTCCAAAGCAAGCCAAAGCCAGATTTTGTTGCCAGAGGTTTTGCTACCTGCATGGCCAGTATTCCAAAAGAGAGAATTGTTTTTTTCTTTTTGGTATGACAACCAGTGTAAAGAGCTAGTTTCATCTGAAGATTTTTCTTTTAAAAGAACTAAGGGGTTTTGCAGATTTGGCAGCTTCCCAAGCAATAAATGACATTTATGGAGACACCTTGAAATGCCTCTAATATCATAAAGCATATGGCTGTGATTTCATTCCAAGGAAAGGGAGCTGCTGAAATTCTCTATGGAAAAAAGCCCAATTATTAAAATATCTATATTTTATAGTCAGATCAAAACAATATGATTTTTGTGGACAGTATCTGTTTAATAATGTCTTTGTGGTACTACTTTAATCATAAAGAAGAAATCTGTTTAGTGAAGAGAGATTTATAATGCAGAAGCATACAAATGCTTCATAGTATTAAAAATACAGTGAAGATTCTGCAGTTGTAATAGAGTGACACATCTGTTTCCACACTTTAATATATTGCTGCTATTTTTAAAATATGCCACACATCAAACTTACTTAATAAAAGCTTCAGTTATAGAAGCTTTGGGAGAATATACATAAATTCACAGATTTTCTTTCAAGAGAATACTGTACTGAACCAAAATTTTCTTTTTTCTGCTTGATAAGTAGCAAAAGCATATTTCTGCAGATTTTGAAAGTACAAAACTGACCAGAGCTTACATGCTGCCTGATGTTTTGCTGTGTACTGTCCTTTGTTTATATTGCTATGTTATCTCATAAGGTTTGGCTGCTTTTTCAGCTGCTCAAACCTATAGATGACATTATTTTTGTAGCAAAAGATAAACCTTCACCAGCAGCCCAAGTAGGACATCTTGCTCGATACATTATGAAACTGGGTGAAGGCTGTATCTTAATTTATTATCTTATTTTTATTTTTTAGTATTGTTGGTTTTTTCTGCAATGCTGCATAGTAGACTTAGTTGTAAGCCCCTCACTGAGTCTGGCCTGCTGGCATTCCTGGTTGAGACAAAATCCTTGAGTTATTCCCATGGGGATGATTGGAGCTCCTGGTGCTGCTTCCCTGCCCTGCTATGGATTTTCCATATGGCACAGACTGGCTTTGCAGGGCTGGGAGACGATTCCCAGGTCACTCACGGGGCAGGAGGAGGGAGAAAGCTTTTCTGAGCAAAATATCTGGAAATAATGCCAGGGCACTGCTGGCTTGTGCCAGGGGTGTGACAAGTGTGGCCACAGAGAGGCACGGCCACACTGATCCACGTGCAGAGCTGTCTGGGTTATTTTGGATGGGGTGTTAAACTCTTGAGTTTAAAAGCTTCGAATCCAAGAAATCACACATATCTCTAGATTGCATTTCAGCAAAAGATAAAAGTGCTGAAATGCTTTGCAAAATCTTAGCTGCAGTCACATAAAATAATTTGTGCTCACTGAAACTGAAAACTGTGAGAATAAACTTCCTTTTAATTTGTTTTACAATTTCTGTTGCTTTCTCTGTGCTCTCAGATTGCAAAGAGCTTTTAGCTTGTGGGCTGCTTAGCATATACTGTACTTGGATTTTTAAGGATACATGGATTGTGTATAAACAGGTGTGCATACACAGAAACAGCACATACTGATGGAAAAATCAATCACCAAGTTGTGTTGGAACTTCCTCAATATTTTGGGGAGGTCCTGAGCAAACTCAGCTCGTGCTGAGTTCAGTGAGAGGGAGGAGCTGCCCAGGTCAGGAGCAGTGCAGGTGTGAGCAGCTCCTGCCCCAGCTGTGCTGCAGTCCCCTCTGCTGTGGCACAAGAGACACAAGGGACACAAGGGACACCTGGCAGCAGCTGCTGCATTTCCTGTGTGCTCTGAGAGCAGGGACTGGGCTCTGCCCACCCCTGTGGGCTCTGCCAAGGGGAGGAAAAGGACCATACTGGGGAAACCTCACTCAGCTTCGTGGATGGCTGTTAGTGTGAGGCCAGAGGCCAAATCTTGCATTTCAGAGATCCCAGAGTTGTTTCAGAGCAACCTTGAGCAAGTCTTTGATGTTGTTTGTATTAGTGCAGCTGCTGTGATCGGGGCATTTGTTCATTGATGAAATTTGCATAAGTAAAGGGTGCCAGATTAGGCATTAAAGGGGGTAGATGTTCTCTTTCCCGGAAATTTTTATGGCCCACAGAAAAATTCTCTTAAGAGGAGAAAGCTTGAGCAGGCACAAGTGGTGTGACAAAGGAGAAGAGGGTTAAAGAGCCACTGTCAAAGTGGTTTCTGAACCACTCACACTCACCCACTACTTTTGCACACCTTTCCAGTTGGCTTTTTGAATTAAACCACACACAAGAAAAAAAGCTGGCCTTTCAGAGAGTGAAATGCAAGGGAAATGAGAAACATAAAAAGAAATTGTGATCAACAACAGCATAATGATGGTGGTCTCAGAAATTACCTCACAAATAATATTGTTGTCATTCCCACAGCCTGTACCTACTTGAGGCCACTTTCCATGCATGCCCAAAACTCTCATTAAAGTTGACAAGCTTTGAAGGTGCAAGGAGGTTGATGTTGTCTTACCTGGATCTGAGGCTCAATTTCAGTAGTTTGTTTTCAGCAAATTCTCCTACTTAAACTCACAACTCTTGTAGTTCTGACTTGCAGGTAAAAAAAAAACCAAACAAACCCAAACCAACCAACCAAAAAAACTCTGTTGAATTCTAGTGACTCTTACCATCAGTACCTTTTTTCTACAATAATTGGCTGCATAGAGAAAATATTCATCTTTGTAGCATTGGCTCTGGAAATTTCATTCCTGTTTTCACCCAGAGGACCTCTAAAGCAGCCCCTTCACACATTGACACTTGCATGTGGATTTATATGACAGATTGTAAAGGCTGCAAAACCTCTAGCACATCTCCAAAGTGAGTTGCAAATTGTATTTATCCAATGGACTGAGATAATTTTTACATTTAGGAAACAAACCTGGCCCAAAAGTTCATTCCTTAGGTGCAGTGAGGAATCCCCAAAGGCATTGCTGGATCCCCAGTGTTATTCCCACTGAACTCTGGCAGGCATCTCACTGACTGCAAGCAGAAAAGAGGCAGAAGCTCCAAATCCCTGTAGACCACAGCAGGCCCCAGCTTCTTGATTTCACTGGAAATTTTGATACCACTTTGAATTTTTTTAGGAAGTAGAAGAAGATTTTTTGTCAGAAGCCTGTCCTATTCACAGTCCTGAACAGAGTTTTTATCTCAGGGAATTGTTGTGAGCTCTCTCTGAGCTGTGCTGCTCTACAAGGTAAATGTATTTACCTTCCATTGTTGGATAGTTTGTGTATAATCCTGTGTTTAGGATACTCCCATGTGCCATAAAGCTGATGTTTTCTATGGCATTATTTATGGCAAAGGGGAGCAGCAATGATTTCTGTGGCAGTGCCACTGTCCAGGTGGGAGCAGTGAGGGTGCAGAGAGCCCAGAGAGCCTCCCCTGGGGGTTTGGGAGCTCTGCTGCAGGTTGGAGCTCCTAAAACCATAATACACTTTTTATACCCTTTTTATTTCTCCATTAAATTTATAATTTATTTATATATTTATTTTATGGGCCACATCATTTATTTAAACTTCATTTAAACTTTCTTTAAATTGAACTTAGACAAGCATATTTAAACATCAAGGATATACTTGTTAAAGTACATGTACACATATAGAGTGTATATTTTTATATATATATATATATATATATATATATATATATATATATATAATATATATATATTATATATTATATATATATATTTTATATATATATATATATATATATTACCAAAATATGCTCAAGAAAACTTAAAGGTAACATTACTGACACTGAATAAAAATTGATCTTAATAAAAATAGAATAAAACATGAAATCTTAAAATGAATAAGAATTAGACCTGACCTTGCATAAACTTAAGAAATCAATCTTAATAGAAAAATGCTCTTAATTAAATCGATGGAATAAGAAAACATAACATTACAATGAAAATAACACCATGATGAATTCAAATCTTTAGCTTTCCAGGGCAGGAATCTTTAGCCCAGGGCAGCTGAGCAGGGCAGCACAGTGCCCCTCCTGATCCCAGCTCCTGGGCCCTGGGCTCTGCCTCCCACATCTGGAGCTGTGCCCTCCAAGGAGAACCAGCAGGTTTTATTATTTGGTTCAGGAACTAGTGACCTCTCTACAAGGCAGTAGTTTTCCAGGCATATCCTTTCCTCTAAACCCATGGACTTTTTTGGTGATTTCCAAGGAGTCCCCTAAAGCATGTGTCTGCTCTGAATGTTTCTTGTCAAACACATTGTTGTTTTTCTGACCCCCCTGAGACAAGCTCTCCTACCAAGTGACCTGACTCCAGGTGCTCTCCAGGTGTCTTTGGGCTTTAATTCAGCTGCCTTTTCCTCCAGCACCTCCATCTCTCTGCTTGTTGGAGCTCAGCACTGACACCTGAGAGCTGCTTCTCCCCCCTCCTCTGCAGCCTGGGCTGAGTTCAGGGGAATTCCCTGCTCCAGGTTTGAGGACCCCTCTGTTTTGAGGATTCCTGACCCTGTAGAGCTGGATGCAGTGCTTGCACAGCTCAGACACATCTCCTGAGATCTACCAGACAGGTTTCCACATCATCATTACATGAAGGGCTCTGTACTGGGCCCCACTCTGCCCTTCTTGGGAGGGAGCAGGGAAATTCTTAATTTGGATATATTTAGGATATATAATTCTCTGGATTTACCAGAGCTGAGAACATCTCATACATCTTGCACGTGTATTCACTGTCAGTCTTATAATAATTTATTTGCTAATTTTCCATCAAATCTGTGTATTACTGAGGTTATTGCCTGAAGACAACGTGCAATTAGCAAATTTTGTCACTTACCCCATGCTGGCAGTTAGGGTGTAAACCAGTGATTAAACGAGGCCTCTGCTCAAGACAGGTTAAGTGGGGTGAAGGCCAGATGTGTTCTGAGCAGGGAGTGTTGGTGGCTGGGAGAGCTCAGCACAGCTCAGGGAAGGATCCCCACTGGAGCAGTGTGGGACAGCCCAGGCTCCTGCCATGTTGGGGAAGATGGAACAGGAAAGCCTTATCAATATGATTGTCTGGCAAAAGATTTTGAGAATACAGGAACTATAAGTGAGATTGAAATGAAAGCAAGCTTTGAGATCCCTCAGTTACTGAACAACTGGAAAACAATGGTGTGGCTGGCTGAAGGTGATCCCCTTTTGATGGAACAACACCCTCTGCCTGCAGAGAGGCCCAAGGGTCAGAGCAGACCCTGCCAGCTGGGCAGAAGGGGCCCAAAGAGGAGTTTGTAGGGTTTAAAATGTAACACAGTGTGGTAATGTAATGATTCTTATAGGGTGTATGGAAATGCTATAGGGTTTGTATATTGTACTAGATTGGTTTGTGAGAATCAGAATATTCAACACAGAAGAAGATTTATTGTATTGTAACAGGAACCTCGCTCTCTTACCTTTTTTACTCCCTTACTCTCTCCCCCTCTCATCCTCTCTGCCCCTCTCTTCTCTCAGGCCTGCTCTGAGCTGTGTTTGGCAGCTCCCAGCAGGGCCCTGCCCCCAGGCCCTTTGCAATAAACCCCAAGTTCCAGACCTGGCTCCAGAGATCTCTCGTGTCCGTCTGTCCTGACCATCCCACCCCTGACACTCCTGCACTGCCATCCCCGTGCTGCTGCACCCCTGCAGCCCCATCCATCCTCCCTCAGGTGTCCCCAGGTGTCTCTGTGCCACTGTCACTCAGTGCTGCTGCACCCCTGCAGCCCCATCCAGCCCCTCAGGTGTCTCTGTGCCGCTGTCACTCTGTGTCACTGTCCCTCCATGCTGCCCTGCAGTCCCCTCCATCCCCCCTCAGGTGTCCCCAGGTGTCTCTGTGCCACTGTCACTCAGTGCTGCTCACACCCCACAGCTGTGGGTGTCCGGTCCCTCTCCAGTCCCTCCTCACCCCCCAGGTTTTTCAGGCACAGGGAAGGGCACAAGGGCACATTTCAGCCTCTGTGAGGCACCTCTGTCCCCCAGGCCAGCTGTGCAGTGCCCTGGTTGTGGGGTGACCCCCAAAGGCAGCTCCGGAGCCAGCCCCAGCACCCCACATTGCAGCACATGCCTGCACGTCAGCTGCACACAAAGCTCATTCATTTTAATGGCTATTGTCACCTCAGCCCAGGCACAGCCCCTGAAGAGGCAGAGGCAGGAATTTGCCCTGCACTTCAGGAGAGCTCTGAGGGGCAGGTTCTGCCATGCCAGCCCAGCGTGGCAGCTCTGCAGTGAGGGCTGAGCCTGCCAGGCTCCCCAGGGCTCTGCCTCTGCCAGCAGCTGGCTGGGTGCTGCACAGGAGAGCAAGTAAAGCAGCCAAAACCCAGAGGTTTTGGTAATGTGCAGTGCTTCTTCTGAATTAACATATGAATTCTTATAGAGATTAAGGTTTTGGTTATATGCAGTGCTTCTTCTGAATTAACATATGAATTCCTACAGAGATTAACATAGTTTTTGGATTCATATCATGCACTTGAGATTCAGAGATACATCTTTGGAGTTTTTCTTATCTGGTCATTGAGCAGCTAGCTGTGTCTCTGGTTTCTAAGGGAGCTTTGACCAGCAGAACCCATAAGATAAAAATCCAGAGGAGGGCCTTTCCCCCTCTCATCCTCTGTTTGCCCCAGTCTGCCTGTGGATGTTGTACTTATTAAAGCAGGACTTGGAGCAAGCACAGGGTCTCCCTTTGCCAGTCTGCTTTATCAGGGGTGGAAGCTGAACCTGTCTGTCCCCATCTGCAGAGGCAGCTCCTTACAGGTGCTGCATGGCCAAGGTCACACAAGTCCTTGCAGCACTTTGATAAGTTCTGGGAAAGGTGTGAATTGTTTGTTCCTACAGGCCTCGTGTCCTAAGGCAGTGTGTGTTGCTGCTTGGACACATCCCCCTGAGCAGGGGGAGGACTGACCAGAGCAGCTACAGCTTGAGCTGCACCCATTTCAGGTGCCAGAGGAGGAGTACATGGCTTGGTCTCTATGGAAAATAAAAATAATCTGTGATAGGGATGTATTTACAGCTGGGAATGGTGTTAGGGGCCCTGTCTGTGTCTGTCACTGGCTGGACAGAGCCCTGGATGCAGTGTCTGTCAGAGCCATGGAGGAAGCACACATGTGGCAGCAGATTTCCACATGTTCCCTCTGCTGTTGCACAGCTGGAGCAGTAGCTTTGGTGGTAAAGGAGGATAATCCCTGTAACCCTAACCCTGCATCCCATTGATTAGGGAGGTGGGAAGGAAGGAATTTATATGGAAACTGATTCTTCAGTGCTGTTTGTGTGCACATCTCCAGGATCTCCTATGAACTGGCAGGTGGGGAGCCCCAGCAGAGCTGAGCTGTCACAGAGGTGGTCACTCCTTCCTGGCCTTGCTAAACACTGCCCTGCCCAGCACAGGCACAGCCTGAGCCCACAGCTCAGGAGAGGAAAGCAGAGTTTAGCCCTTGGGAATGCAAATCTCACTGCAGTTGGGTGCTGAGATTGGGTCCTGTTGATGAATTAATTATTTGTGTGTTTACTTGGAAAAGTTGAAATGTCCAAGAAGACACTGCCTGGCTGGTCTCTGATGAACATTTTTTCAGGAATTATTTTATTTTTTCTCTTTACATTTGCAGCCTGGGTTGTGCAGAGATATAAATGGGCATTACAGTGACTAGGAAGGGGCAGACTGAGCTCTTTCTGGGGAGGAGCAGATAGCAAATCAACACACAGATGACAGAGAAATACCATGGTTTTGGTGCTGGGCCTGGCACAGGTTTAAAACCCCTGAATTTGAGAAAATTGCAGAGTCCTCCCCAGATAGCAGCTTCTTGCCTCAGCTGGTGAGAAGGACAGGCCTGCCATGCAGCTGGTGCAGCCAGGCTGGGGCAGGAGGGATGGCACTTGTGCCCACTGAGGGCAGTCCAAAAGATGAACATTGAATGTTCATGTCCAGCACCTTTGGTGCAAACCCCAGCTGACCTTGCCTTGTTCTCTGCTCTTCCCTCTCATGTTCTTGTCACGACCTGTCCTTATGAATGGGTTTTGTGATGGTTTGTGGGTTTGATCTCAGGGTGCAAAAAGAACCAACACGGTGCGAGGGGGTTTGCAATGATAATCGAAACAAATGCACCTTTATTGAATGACCACAGCAAAATGCAATAGAGGGATTAAGGGAGAGAAAAAGATAGAGGAAGAGAGAGAAAAGAGAGAGAGAGAGGGGGATAGAACTACCAAACATAGAGATGAAGTCCTTTGGTCCAGTCGAGGATCCGCCTGTTACGTTGGGGATCTCAAAATCTCTGGCTAACTGAGAGGTTTTTATTATGATAATTCTATTGAAAATTGTGAGGAGGGGGAAACAGATACAATAAGGAATAGATGTAACAGGTAGTCCATGTTCTCAGCAGTAAGCGAGAGCCATTGTGTTCTTGGTCCAGCGGTCACACCCTGCAGGCAAACATCTCGCTTTGGTCAGCTTGCCTCCCCCACACACCTGCCCCGGGCTGGGGGTTTCAGTCCCAGTCCTTGGGGGGAGCAGAGGGGCCTTTTCACATGGGGGTTCCATGTCTCAGTCCTTGGGGGGAGCAGAGGAGCCTTTTCACACGGGGGTTCCGTGTCTCAGTCCTTGGGAGGAGCAGAGGAACCTTTTCACATGGGGGTTTCGTGTCTCAGTCCTTGGGAGGAGCAGAGGGGCCTTTTCACACAGGGGTTCCATGTCTCACTCCTTGGGAGGAGCAGAGGGGCCTTTTCACATGGGGGTTTCATGTCTCACTCCTTGGGAGGAGCAGAGGGGCCTTTTCACATGGGGGTTCCATGTCTCACTCCTTGGGAGGAGCAGAGGGGCCTTTTCACATGGGGGTTCCATGTCTCAGTCCTTGATGGAGAGGCTCCTCACATCTCAGTCTGTCTGTCACGGTGGTTGTAAAACAGGTGAGGGTCTGCTGTGGGGACCACCCAGAACTCAGGAGAAGCCCAGCCAGGCTGAGATGTGGGACAGCTCCCAGGGCTGTTGTTGCACAAAGGGCACGGTGCCCCTTCTTTGGGCTCAGTGTGGCACACAGCAAACAACACCTGTGAAAACAGTAGCTTAGCAATGTTCTCACCTCTTGGGCCTGTGGCCTGTGTAACTTCCTCCTACAGAGAAGACAGGGGGGGTCTTCTCTTCAGTGGTCTCCAAATGATGATTGTGAGGCAGATGAGGGAAAATTCGGACAGACTCTCACAGTTCTGCAATGATAACATGGCTGTAGCTGAGTTATACTTACCACATCAGTAATTCCCACCCTTCCTGCTTACAACAGGTTGAAAGCTAGTCTGGTTTACTAAAAAATCAAAGAGAAACCAGCAGACAAGGATACCAAAATTTCAACTTTTTTTCTTTTTCATTTAGCACTCTGTATTTATCTCACTTTCTTGTTGGTCAAGTTTGGTTTGTCATTTCTTTTGTTGTTACTTCTGCTCACCACTTACCTGACAGGGCACTTTGGTACCAGCAGTCAGTTTCAGGATGGTAGGAGGGAAAGCACTAGCACAGCAGTGCATTTTGAGAGACCACTTCCACAGGATGCTGGACTGGAAAGTAACTATCTCTTCCTTTTAGTTGCTGCAAGCAGAGGCTCTTTCCTGCTCAACAGTGTGGTGTTAAGTACTGTAAAGATGCTGTACTGTGAAATGCAGCATCTTTACATTTAAGACAAAGGGGGATCTCCTTTATTGATTGCTGCTTGGTGTGCTGTGCAGGCAGCTCCCCCATGGCAGGCAGAGGAGCTCTGTGAAGAGGCAGGTTCAGCAAAATCATGTCCCCAGGTCAGAGCTCACCACAGCACCACTGGAGCTGCTGGGGCTTTACCCCTTCCCAGCTGCTTCTGAGCACACAGCACTGCTGTTTGTCTTTTGATTCATAAACTTTTGATTTATGGAGACCCTGCAATGGCAAGCAGACCTAGTCTGCTTAGGGGGATATTTCATGAACTACTTAGGAAGTTTATAAAACAGACTCCCTAGATTATGGAGCAAGGGGGTATCTGTTTTGTAAGGAACATGTTATGAAATGAATTTGTCTCTAGGCCTAACTTAATTATTTTAATGATCCCACTGGTGGTTGTCGAAGGTGTCTTTCTGTGTGCATATTGTGACCTACATGCTTGTGATCATTTGTGAAATCTAAAGATTTAAAAATACATTGGACCTTTTTTACTTCCTTGCCTCCTTCCACTAAAATAAATGGAGGTGGTTTGGATATTGGTGTGTTGGGTCATGTCTCTCTTCCAGTGAAGTCAATGAGAGTTTTACTGTAAGCTTAAATGAAAACAAGCCCTATTGTTCTAGAAAATGAGCCTAATAATGGATCTGGCCAAAATAATCCTTGTCCTCTGTGGGGTTACACCAGGGCTGGAGCTGGTGCTGTGTGGTGAGGAGTTCCAGAACCTGGGCACTGCACTCAGGAGCTGCTGCTGGGTGCCCACAGTGCTCTGGGGTGTAAAACCAACAGCCAGGTGAGCACAAGGTGTCCTGCCCTTCCAGGTGCATGCACAAACCCTTCCTGGCCTTCCTAAAGATGTGACTCTGCTGGTTTTGAAGGAGATCCATTAAATTTGTGTCTGTGTAACTGAAATCCAAATTAATCTATTCAGGGGTTAATGAAATCCTGAAGAACAAAGTGCATTTTTAAATAGAAGAAATATGCAGGCATGCAAACACAGATTCAGATGTGAGAGCAGAAGGGAAGCTGGATCTCTGGAGCACAGAGCAACAAGCTGGGGTGGAGGATGCAGGCAGGAGCTGGTGCAGGCTGTGCCCTGTGCTGCTGTCACCCCCATGAACTCTGCTAAGTTTTGTAATGTGAGATGTAATAAATTGATGAGCAATGCAGCTAGGCCTTGCAGTACCTCAGCTTGTTCCCTTGTGCTGTCCTGACATTGAATGCATGATCTGGTGGCAGGGACAGGCATTGTCAGTCACTCTCATGGCTGCTGTCACTGCCCTGATACAGAATTACACCAGGCTGGTGCCTTTCCTAATCTGAATTTACAGCTGGGAGAAGCTGCAGAGCTGGAATTAAACTCCAGAGTTATAAACTCACTTCTCCATGCTCTGTCCACCAAACTCCCTACTCCTTCATCTCAGCTGCTGTGATCAGCATGTACTTCATTCTTTTGATGCTTAGAAATGAAATGACATCTGTAAAAACTTTACAGGTGTTTGTTTTTACCTGACTTGCTCTCACTGGAAACTCAGCCAGGCAGGACAGCTCTGAGCTTCACAGTTGTGCTTGGTTGTGTTCCTCCCTGATGCAGCAGGACAGAGCTGGGCAGAGGAGTGTGCTGTTCACCTGTGCTGTGTTAAATTGTGTTCAAAGGCCAAAATTGCTGCTTTTTACCTGCTGATGGTCACATAAAGCAAAACCTGGGAGAGTCCTGCACATGGCTGCTGGGGGTTACTGTGCAGCAACTTCTGGTGGAATTTTGCACCTTCCTTTGCACCATTCCTCGTGGTCAGACCCAGAAGGGATCAGCTGGTGAGCTCTGGTGGAAGCTGAGCTTTGCACCATGAGGCACTGAGGGAAGGGCACAGGGCAGGCTCCTGCCTCTGCTCCCTCCTGATGGAGTGCAGCTGCTGCTGGTGCTGCAGGTAATCCATTTAGATCTGGAACCACTTTGGCAGCAGCAAATCTCTCTTGAGAAAGTGGGCAATGAAAACCAGGGACTCTCTTTAACCTCTTTGGTGTCATACTGTGTTAGGCCAAGGATTTGTACCGGTGCAATCCACACCAAGGGCTGCAGCTTTGGCACTTGGGGAATGCAGACTGAGCTCTGCCCCTGCCAAACCCACCATGGGCAGAGTGGGGTAGGGGAGCTCCATGGGAACCAGCACATGAGAGTGGAGAAACTGGGTCCTCTGCTTGTGCCAGGGCTCTCTTGGAGGGAATGAGGGCTGAATTTTGGCCAGTAGTACATAAGATTGGTGCTGAATGAGGAAAAAAGTTCAATGACTGCTTTTTAGTCTTGTGGAAGGGGGATAATAAGGCTTGTAGTTAATACCAGTTTCAAACATATTTCTTCTTTGTTTCACAGTTTTATTCTGTTTGCAGGCATGAGGGTTAAAGTGGGGGCCTGCTTCTGCTTCCAGTTAAATCAGAGGATGGTTTGGCCTTGACTTCACTGGAATCAGAATCAAACCCATGACCAGAGTGTTGTATTTAAGAATGAGTCTCTCACAGTCACATAAGAAACTCAGGTTCAGCTTTCAGTAGCTCATCAGAACTCAACAGTGAACAGTTACTTATTATTTTAAAGTTTTTGATGAGCTCAGTTTTGCAGGGGAGGTGTCCTCTGTGCAGCAGGTGTATGGCTGTCTCCTCCTGGGTGTGGGTTCCTGTAGCCCCCAGGCAGGGGCTCCTTTTTTTGGGAATGTGGCTGTGGTGTGGGCTCCTCCCAGCAGACATGGTGGTGCTGCTGTTGCCTCCTGTCTGTCCCTGCTCTCCAGCTGCAGGAGTGAAAAACCTGCTGGAAATTCCTCTGTGTTTCTGCTCATGTGCCAATGGCTCAGGCTCAGCAGCAAAAAACTTACACAAAAAATCCTCCTGCTTGGTGTGGCTCTGTGGGCCTTGGGGATTATTTTCCCTCCAAAATAGCTTTTTAACAAATTGTTCTTGATGTCTTCAGTTTTTTTAAATGAACTCTAGGAAAAATACATTGGTTACAGCTTAATCAAAAGTTAGAATAAACAAGAGAATAAACATTATTCATTCATCATTTGAAGTGTGATAACAAAATATGGGTAGAGAGAGCTGGATGCAACTTCCCAATCACACACATGCCTGGAGAGAAGCAGGAGCCGTGTCCTGTGAGCCCTGCAGTGCCTGCTCCAGAGCAGGGGCTGCTCTCAGCTGTGCTGGAGTGGGCAGCACTCTACTGCAGCAGCTTCACACCCTGGCACTGGGCAAAATCTGTGACTCTTTCTGTCCTCAGCTCAGGGGAGCTCACAAGGATGGGCTGCAGGAAAAGCAAATGGAGCAAGAATGTCAGACAGGCTGGGTCCTTTCCAAATTATTCTCAACAGCAGGAGAGCTGCACCAGTTTAGTGGAACAAGGAAATGTCCAAGCACAGGGGCAGAAAGATGATTTATCAGTGCCCAGAGAGACTGGAATCATTCCTGTTCACAGCCCTGGGATGTCCCAGCAGCACAGGCCAGTGTGGGCACCAGGGCCATGGGCTGTCCCTGCTCTGCCCAGGTGAGGCAGGGTCCTGGGTCTGGGAACTGTCTCCTGTGAGTCTGGAAATAAAGGAGATAATCAGAGGAAAACATGCTCAGGTTTTTGTCTGGGATCAGGAGTGAAGGTCTGTGACTGCAGCAGGCTGGACACTGTGTGAGCAGTGTGTACCAGAGTCAGTGTGTCACCTTTTGGGTGTCACCATTTCTGCTCTGTAAAAGGTTGTGAAGCCCTTGAGTCAATGGCATCCCTCTTTCTCCTGCTGGAAGGTCCTGGTTTCGCAGCACCCACACATGCAAAAGATGAGGAGGGCCAGACTCACACCCTGAAAGGGAAATGAGCTCCATTTGAAATTTTCCCTGCCTTCACTGAGTCTCAGTGGGAGTTTCACTCTTGACTTTACAAGCAGGATTTAGCCCATTTATATTATAATAAAACCAGTGTCTGCATGTCCTCAACCTCCCAGCGTGCCCAGCTCTACTGGGCTGTTGGTCATGGCAGCAATGTCCAGATTTAGTCAGCTTGAAAATCTCAGTGAAATAATGAATTATCCTCCACTGGAAGTTACAGAAAGAAGGAGAGCAGCAAGAGAGAGCTGGTGTTTGGTGAGCCCTGCCCTCATCAGGGCTCTATGATTAGGGGAAAGGGATGGTTAAAGGAATAGCAAGAAAAGACTTGTACAGGCAGGAATGTTTTATTTGAAATTTGTATCTTCTCATGTATTAACAACTTCATTTTCTTGAGTGCCTGCAACTCCTACAGAGTTTGAGCTGCAATGCAGTTCTTGCAGGATTGGGACCTTTGCAAAACTAAGATGCCAGTTTTGAATTTTGGTTTAAATGAAAGAATTTTTGTTCTGAGTTTATTTTCCTGACCAATATTTAGTGTAAATTATGTGTTGAGAAAACGTGAGAGGCCCAGAATCCCCACAGGCCTCAAATCAGAGCTGCAGGAGCAATGGCATAATAGAGGATACAATATAAATTTATATTTATGTTTTTAATCTTCCCGAGCTATTTAGGCAAAAGTTTAATTAGAATGAAGTAAAAGGCACAAGGAGAGAAAAAATAACCTATATATAGCATATAACAGAATGTTATACTGGAAAAAATCAGTAGCACCAGAAATCCAGCTTACATTCTTCTTTAACCTCAAGTGTAAGTCCACAATTTAAAATAAAGAGAGGAATTCCCAGGCAGATGGATATTACCTGCAGTGCAGTTGCTGGATCTCAGAGTATTTCATTGAAAGAATACTCAGCTCCTACCCTGAACACATCCTGTGTTTCAAAGGCTCACATTATTTGGTGATTTCATTGAAAACATGCAAGCCAGCCAGGCTGCTGTCACTGTCTCCAGAGAGCTGGTGCCTGTTAGGGGCAGGGTGGCAGAGCTGGCCTGGCCTGCCCTGCAGTGACAGCAGCTCTGTGGGGCTGGGATGCCCTGGCTGCTCACACTGACGTGCTCAGAGCCCTGCTCTGGCCAGGGGCACCCCAGAGCAGCTCAAACAGACAAACCCTGGGAAATGGAGGCTTAAGCATCATAAATCACAGGAGGCTCTTTGTCCCTGTCCCTGGTGCCAAAGGTGAACGAGCCATGTCAGTGGCAGGTAGGGAACTTGTAATGAAGAAATGCCAATTGTTCCTGTATCTGAAAGTTAGGTTTTTTCCCTTGCTGAGCACAGCAAATATTTCCATCACTGCTGAGTTAAATAGGTGTGGTGGGATGCTGATGTCTGTGTAGGAAAAAGTCTCTGTCCTGTGTGTGTATCTGCTTCCTTTACCTGAGGATGTAGGCATGTGCCAAATTAAATTAAAGGATTTGTGATACAGCAATTCATGTACTAGAAACGTTTGTTTAGTGAAGTATTTTCATAGCTGTTAACACTAAAATAGACAAACTCTTGAATAAGGCAAGCTGTAGTCATCAGCCTGAGGAAGGGCTGTGTGCTGCCCCATTCTGCTCCTGCTGGGCACCCACAGGACATGAGAGAAACTGGGGAGGAGAGGCCAGGCTGGGGGCCTGATCCCACCAGCAGGCCAAGGGCTCGGGGTTAATACCCCTGGAAACCTGGGGAGAATGAAGAGTTTATGGCAATCTCAATTCCCTGGTATTTGGTCTGCTCGTGGCAATGGTCTGAGCCCTGCTCCTGTTGGGATGTGGCTGAAGGGATACAGGCCCAGAGTGGCTCCTGACTACCAAGAGAATTTGTTCATTCAGGAAAAGACACAAACTTCTCTGCCTGGGATAATGTTTCCACTTCCTTGTCTCACCTGCTAATTTATGTCATTGATACTGTTTCTACAAGTTAAGGGATAAGTGTGGTGCAACAGACTATGAATGCACACACATTTCCAGGAAGTTATATATCAAAGTCATCTGCTAAAGTGTCTTAACTGTGCAGATAGGCTGTAAACAACAAGCATCTCTCACCCTTACCATGAATTCTTTGTGGTATTTCTAAAATAATAGGTAATTTCCACTTCAGTGGATTTTATTACCTGTTGCTCCAGTGGACTTTAATTGATAGCAACAGTGAACAGAAAACAGAATTGTCCATGGCTTTGTTTTAACTACAAAATCCATTCTATACCTAATTTTGCTTTTTTAGTGGTGGCATAGAAGAAGAAAGAAAATCCTCCCAGAGCTTCCTAAGAATGATTCTGCATGGCAGATTATAATGTTCTTTATGGATTATTGACTTTTAAAAATACATGTTCATACTATATAGACTAGCTCTGATCTGTAACAAAAATAGATATCATAGCCTGAACAGCAAAATATGAAGTATTAAATGTAGGTAATAGATCCTGCAGTTCCTTCAGGTGCTCAGTGGTTAATGAGTGTAATATCCTGCAGAAGCATGGCAAAGTGAGCATATGGCTCAAAAACTCCTGTGGCATTCCAGGATCAGCACTGGGAGGCAGGAGCAGGAAGTTTCAGGAATTGGAGATGGATAAACATGTTACCTTCAGAGTTCCCTCCTTGTAGTGAGCTGACCCTGCCTGGACTCCAGGCACCCCCAAAGCTGCTCTCCCACCCCTCCACAGCTGGACAGCCACAGAAAATACAGTGAAGGTTCATGAGTTAAAGATCAGGAGAGATCACTCAGGAAATACCATCAAAGGCAAAACAGGCTGGAATTAGAGGCATTAATTGGATTTATTTCTAACAAACTCAGAGCGGGATAATGAGAAGTAAAGTAAACCCTTCCCCCCATGGCACAGGGAGACAGGGAATGGGGCTTTTGGTCAGTCCATCCCCCAGAGCTTCCCCTGCTGCCCAGGCAGGGGGGTTCTTCCCCTGCAGTCCCCTGGGGTCCCTCCCACAGGGGAGTTCTGCAGGAGCTGCAGCTCCCAGTGCCCTGCTGCAGCCTGAGTCCCTCCCAGGGGCACAGCCCTCCCAAACCTTCTGGGATGGGTCTGTCTGTCTGTCCAGGGCTGCAGTGTCCAAGGACAGGCTGCTCCAGCCTGGGAACAGGGCCCCTCTGTCCCCTGGGTCTGCCACTGGCTCCCAGCCTCACCCAGGGATGCCCTGCTCTGGTGTGGGCACCTCCCCAGGGCTGGGGGTGGATCTCTGCATCCCCATGGATCCCCATTCCCTGGGGGTGGATCTCTGCATCCCCATGGATCCCCATTCCCTGGGGGTGGATCTCTGCATCCCCATGGATCCCCATTCCCTGGGGGTGGATCTCTGCATCCCCATGGATCCCCAGGGCTGGGGGTGGATCTCTGCATCCCCATGGATCCCCATTCCCTGGGGGTGGATCTCTGCATCCCCATGGATCCCCAGGGCTGTGGGTGGATCTCTGCATCCCCATGGATCCCCATTCCCTGGGGGTGGATCTCTGCATCCCCATGGATCCCCATTCCCTGGGGGTGGATCTCTGCATCCCCATGGATCCCCATTCCCTGGGGGTGGATCTCTGCATCCCCATGGATCCCCAGGGCTGTGGGTGGATCTCTGCATCCCCATGGATCCCCATTCCCTGGGGGTGGATCTCTGCATCCCCATGGATCCCCAGGGCTGGGGGTGGATCTCTGCATCCCCATGGATCCCCATTCCCTGGGGGTGGATCTCTGCATCCCCATGGATCCCCAGGGCTGTGGGTGGATCTCTGCATCCCCCATGGATCCCCATTCCCTGGGGGTGGATCTCTGCATCCCCATGGATCCCCAGGGCTGTGGGTGGATCTCTGCATCCCCATGGATCCCCAGGGCTGTGGGTGGATCTCTGCATCCCCATGGATCCCCAGGGCAGCAGGGCACAGCTGTCTCACCATGTTCTCACCATGGCTGCAGAGGAGCCCCAGCTCTGGCCCCTGGAGCACCTCCTGTCCCTCCTTCCCCACTGCCCCTGGTGTCTCCAGGTTGTTCCTCTCTCATGTTCTCACCTCCTCCTCTTCTCTGGCCACAATTACAGCTGTGCTGTAACTTTTTTTATCTTTTTCAATCTGTAATCACAGAGGTGTTTCCACCATTGCTAATTGGCCCAGCCTTGGCCAGAGCTCCATCAGCCTTTGGAGCTGCCAGGGGTTGGCTCTGCCAGACACTGAGGAAGCTTCTGGAAGCTCCTCAGAGAAGCCACCCCTGGAGCCCCTGTGCTACCAAAGCTGGGCCATGCCAACCCAATCCACTCCTCCCCTTGTGCTGAGGCTGGGCCATACTGCTTCACACTCTGGTTAAAAATTGAGCCTTTAGTGTCCCTGTGTTGTGCTCACAGGTCAGTTTTGGTTTGGACATCTGTGGCAGCTCACAGTGTCCTCAGGAGCGGCACTCTGGGGCTGAGTGAAGCTGTGGGAACTGGCACTGGGCCTGCCCTGCTGAAGGGTGGGTGCTTCCCCACCATGAGGGGTGTGAGGAGGAGGAGGAGCAGCTGGGGCCAGGGTGGGTTGACCATGGAGTGCTGGGGGACCTGTCTGACACCCAGGCTTGGTGCCTGCACTGACCTGGGGCTGGAAGCTGCCAGAAGCTCCTTTGGGGCACCTCTCTGTGCCCTCAGGCCCACGTGGCTGCCTGGATGTCACATTTGCAGAGCAGCAGTTCATGCCCAAAGTTTAACACTCAGGCTCTCACACACACAGTTTCTCCTCATCGCTGTCCAAACAAAGAGACTTAAAACCAAAACACCCTGCAAGCCAAGCACCCTACAGCAAGACTACACCCCCTGCAGCAGTCCCAGGGGTGAAGATGTCCTGGATTGAAGTGGAAACTGCAGGGTGAATCCTCCCAGGGCTCCTGCAGCACAGGGCAGCCAGGCTGGGTGGGCACTGACCGTGCTGCAGCCCCTGCCTCTCCTCACTGCTGCTTCCCTCAGCTGCAGAAGGGCTCAAAATCACTGCCCAGGGAGCAGGGAGGGAAGGTGTGCTACAGCTGGCACACCAATTATAGCTGAAGCTTTAAACTGAGGCAGACCAGAGAACCTCCTGCAGGCAGCTGTAACCTCCAGCCACGTTCCTCACTGCGCAGGGCGTGAGGGAGCTTGTGCCTGGCAGTGCCTCCCACCCCTCTCTTAACTCATGCCAGGCCAGAGGGCAGAAGACACCCATCTGCTGGGTTATCCCTGTCCTCCTCCAGCCAGCCTGGCCTGCTTTTCAGACAGCCTGGGTGGTTTAAGGCTCCTCCCTGCAGGTGCTTTCCCCATTCTGCTTTGCTTTGCTGGGAACTTGTGCACAAATCCAAACAGTTCCATAGAAATAATGGAAATAGGAAAAACGCTGCTGGGAAGGTCTGACAGCACTGCCCACTGCCCACTCAGCCTGGGCTGCCTCAGCTGGGCTGTGCAGAGCCAGCAGAGAGCTGGCACAGCCCTTGAGAGGCTTTCACAGTGCTCTCCTGTCGGGCCTCTGGCTGCTCACAGTGACCCCGAGATTGTTCAAAGTCTCTTTTCCCAGCCCAGGTGCTTGAAGAAGCAGCCAGGGCTCTTCATTTCTCGGTCTCAAGGTTGTTCATTGTTCCTTATCTATAAAATTCTTTCTCCTGCCCTGCCAGGCCCATCCAGCAGGACAGTTCCAGGCACTCTGCCTGCCCCCAGGGCAGGGTTATGTCTTTATACTAAAAACTACCTGTACAATGTTTACAATTCCTTCCCAATACCCATCACCTGTGTCAGACAGTGAGCTTCTACTCTAAACCAATCTAACAGTGCCAACATCACAGCAGGAGATGGAGGCCAAGAAGAAGAAGGAGAAAGGCTGGACACGCCCAGATCCCTTCATCTTGCCCCCTGAACCCCCATACCAAAAACCCCAAAATCGACTTTTCACCCCATTATAAATTCACAATCATTCTACTTAATTTGTCATGGCTTGCTGATCTTCATCCAAGGTTGGTAACTTGCTCCGTGGGTCATAATCAAACCCACAGGGGCACCTTGGGCTCTGTGCCAGGGTCTCTGAGCCCCCTGGCAGGGTTTTGGCTCCTCAGGACAGCCAGAGGGATGTGCTGGGTGCTGACACTGTCCCAGCAGTGTGTGACAGGACAAGGGGCAGGCTCTGACAGTCACAGCTATGTGAGCAGCAGTGCCGGACACAGTGAGGTCTGTCAAGCACCTTTGCTCCAATTCATGGCATTTTTTCTCTTCCAAGCAGATAACAGTGTCCATCCTACCCACCTTGTGCAAATATTTGAGAGATAAGCAGCACTGTTTGTGCTCAGCAGCAATGACTGGACTCTGCTCAGCACCAGAGATGCTTTGCTGCTGTGTCCTGCAGGGCAGGTTCAGGTCAGGCTCAGTGTCCCACCTCTGAACAGCCCTGTTCTCCCTCTCTGTGGCATTTCCCACAGCCCAAAAGCCAAGCAGAGCTGAGAGCCCCCATAAAGCACAGGGAGCTCTGCAGAGCTCGCTGTGTTTGCTCTGGGGGCAGGAGGGCACACACAGGGCAGGTCCAGCAGGGAGGACACTGGGTGCAGGACAGACCCACCACATTTGCAGCACCCACAGACAGGCATTTCTCTCTTCTTCCCCTGTCCTCCCACAGAATGAGGAAAGAGTCACATTTTAATGACAGTTTGCTGAAATGTGTGTTCCCTGCTGATTTGACATTGGGCAGAAAAAGTGTCTACAAAATCAATTTTTAATAAATGTAAACAACTAAATTATGAATGACAAGAATATTACTGAACAGTTAAATATTAATCATGTAATTACTTAAATTAATACTTTTAGTGCAATATTGTGATAGAGAGTTCTGCTTAGGCAGTGTCACTGTGCTGGCCAGAGCAGTGCACAGGGACCACAGGACACAGTGGCCCCCACAGCAGAGGGACCTGGGGGCTTTAGGGCCTCATGGTGCCACAGCCCCACTTGCTGATTGTCTCACAGGTCCCACAATAATGGGTGCTCTTCTTAAGGCCTCTGGAACCAGATTTATTAGGAAAGAACTTGTATTTTCTGCTCAAAATAAAGCTGTCAAGAAAACAGCTAAACTAGCCCAAACCAGAGAGCAAACTGCCCCACCCCAAAAGCTTTTCTGTCCCAAAGTGCCATGACAGTCCCCAGCAGCTGTGTGTGATGTGCAGACCCACAGGTGTGCTCGGTGATGGTCTTTGGGATGACCAAAGGTGCTCTGGAGGGAGCTGGGGGTGCCAAAAAGCCCTGTCTGCTTCTGAAATGGAGCTGGGGGAGTTGCTGAAGGAGCTGGTGTGTCCTGAGCTCTGCTCTGGGGGCTGGACTCAGTGCCCTGCAGGGCCCTCTGTGCTCCTGCCTGCACAGGCTGGAAAATCGGTCCCCAGGATGCAGGGGGGGCAGCAGCCTTCTGCAGCTACCTGCAGGCAGCACAGGGCCTCTTTCCTTGCCCAAGAAACTAAAGAAAAGAATTTACTGGCACTCTTGTCCTTGTGGGTTGGCTGTCTTTGTTGTTTGTTTTTAATCTAGTAAAAGAAGATCTTAATATCATGGTAAAATTGGTGCAAAGCTAGAAACTCGCCCCTCGGCGTTTTGGCGAAACATTATTGAAAATGTGAAAGCCTTTAGCAGAAACAACAAAAGCACAAAGAAACAGTAGGGATGGGATCAACAGGTTCTGTCCTGGCTCCTGGGAGAGGCAGAGAAGTGCAGCCAGGCAGGGTGGAGGTGGCAGCTGGACAGCAGCCCCGTGGTGGTGGCTCTGTGGCAGCAGTGGCCAGGGGGGCTGGGGTGGGCAGCACTGCAGAGCAGGGAGCAGGAGCAGGGAAAAGCACTTTGCTGGGAGGGCAGGAGCAAGCCAGGAGGATGAGGAGGGGACTGGGAGGGTCTGAGCTCTGGGCAGAGGCTGTGAGCACGGCCAGGGCAGGGGAGGACGTGGAAGGACACACTTGGCATCCTTAGGCTGGCAACTGCTGTAGCTGGTCCTGCCTCAGTCTGCTCCCTGTATGGAAATTTCATGTTGGACACAGATTATACAAGTGCTTCTAAATTAGAAAGTGAAGCATCTCTTGCTGAAGGTGGGGGTGCTGAAGGAGTGTTCATTGTTCAGACTCGCCCTTGCTGCAGATCCCAGTGCAGCTCCTTTTGCCTCGTCTCCCTTTCCCTGGCCTCCTGCCTCCTCACAGGCAGCACAGCCAGCACCATTCCTGTGTGCCATACACAAATGCCTCCTGAAAGTACCTCCTGCTCCACCAGTACAGTGCTGGTTGCCATGACCACCCATAAAAACATTTTCAGGGTGCCTAGTGCCCAGTCTGAGCTGCAGCAGCTCCTCATGACTTTAAACTCACAGCTCCCTGGAGGGAGCAGCTTCCTGAGGCTGCCAGCCAGGCTGGTGCCTTATTTCTGATTGATCATCAGCACCTCTGGACAGTGCAAACCCTTCCTGTCCCCCTGCTCTTGCTGACCTGCCAGCTCTGACAGCCTGAGTGCATTTTGTTCTGGCCACCACAGACCCATCCACAGGGAGCTCTGTGTCCCTGTGCAGAGCATGGAGCTGCTCCTGGTCACTGTGCTCCTTCCCACAGCCTCACACAAGGACAGGAATCCTGTCAGGAACTGTCCATTGGAGTTCATTTTGTGCTCCCTCAGCACTGCATTTTCCAAAGGACTTTTCCAGGTATGGTTTGAGCTGGTGAGATGGGAGGAGAGGGAGCTCTTTCCACATGCAGCATTACAACACGCTGCACTGGTGTTGGTTCTTGGAACGTAGCAGCCCCCTAAAATGTCAAATAAATCCTTAAACTATTCATCACTCTGTTTTTGGGGTGGCAGTTAAGTCTTTCAACACTCTGTGAGTTTCTTTCCCCAGCAGTAATTTTGCTGGTGAAGAAATACAGCTCAGGGCACTCCACAAAGTGAAGCCTCAAAATTCATGTTTTGTTTTCATTACCAAAAAAATGCTTTACTACATTAAAGAGTGGCCCATTAAAATGTTGTACCCTGTCTTCTGTGCACCCTGTAGTTGTTGGCAAGCCTTCCCCTGTGCCTGTGCAGAGCAGCTTTGCTTCTGCAGACTCCAGAGAAAGGGCAGCAAAGGGGAGGAGGCTTCAGCCACAGCTCAGCTTGTTCACATGTAAGATCTCAGAACTTCCATAGCCACGCAAATTTACTCAGTAAATGGATGTACTGAACCTTAAGCTATCAGTGCTTCCTCTGCTTTCAGTGTATCCCAGCACAGCACACTGCCAAAGGAAATAAATTAACTGTCTGGTTCCTGGAGTAAAGTGTAGGGCTGTACAGAGCACTATATTTAACTGTCTTGGGCAAATGGCCCTAAAATAACAACAGAAAAGAACACAGTGAATTACAGGAGTCTTACTGAACCTCGTGATTATATGAATGAAATGTTGCCAGGTGAACTGGATGGGATTCTCTGATACTGTAGGAACACTGGGGGTTGGAGAAAACAGTAAATGTTATAATTGGGGTTTAGGAGAGCACTTGGTTATTCTCCCAAGTAATTCAGACTAGCTGTATGCTGGCATGGCCATGAGAGCAGGCAGCAAAACCTGCAGCTTCCTTAATTAAGAGGGCAGAAAGGTTTTTTAGCAAAATTCAGTGGAGACTTACCAAGTCCAGATTTATTTAATATCTCCACATTTTATTTAGGTACAAATGGTGCATTAATAAATGTACAACCCTATTAGCAAGTGAGAAGGTCAGAGCAAGGTGCAGCTGTGGGCCAGGGCCCAGGGCACAGCAGGAGCAGCCGTGGGGCAGCAAACCTGCCCCTCCCCAGCCCCTGGCTGGGCACTGGGAGCTTGGGGTGGTGCTGGTGCTGGGAGGCAGCCAGGCTGGGCTGCAGCAGTGCTGGGCATGGCCTGCAGCAGGGTTTGATGGGGCTGTTTTGCAGGGAAAGGGAGGGCCCTGCCCTGCTCTCAGCTCCCAGGGGATTTCCTGGGCGACTGGAAGGGCTGGCTGATAGTGAAATGCAGCCAGCTGTGGGATGGCCTCTCTGGGAAATGGAGCAGTCCTCATGGCAGGATTATTTAAGACTGGACTTTGAAAGATGAGCCACTGTGCAGTTGGGAACAATGCTGCACTGTCAGGGAGATGGACTCAATTACTTAATAGGTCGTTGCTGTCTGTCTCCTGCGTTTTCCCTTTCAAGAACATATATTCAGCTGGGTTATTTCTCATGGGAAGACAAAGCAGGGGAGGAGGCAGGCATTGAAGGGGAGAGGCTGGAGGAGCAGATGCCTGGTTTGCTCTCCGTGGAGCAAGCTCTGGAAAAACCTGGAGTGCTGTGGCTGATGTGGTCCTTTGGTCCCATAATCAGCTGATCCCCTGGTCTCACAGGTCTTGCTCCCATTTTTTTCCCTCACAAAAGATTTGCCATGGTGCTGTCCCCCTGCCAGGCTCACCCCCAGGACTGCTGCTGGTGACGCTGTGGGGCTGCATGGGTTTCTGGGTTTCTGTATTGGACGGGCACTCACAGGTCCATACAGCCCATGCCAGTGCCTGGGCAGCCTCTCCTCCAGCACAGAAGGGCTTGGATGGTGTTTGATCAAATTCCAGCCAGGCTGGAGGCAAGCTCATGGCCAGGAACCCATCCCTGGAGCAGCCTCTTGGTAGCAGGACATGGAGGACAGGGACATGTCACAGGCAGGGACTCGTGTTCTCCCCAGGAACCCTCTGCCTCTGTGGGGTGAGCATCCCAGCTGTGGGGTGACCTCCCCAGGATCTCTGGGGTGAGCACTCCAGCTGTGGGGTGACCTCCCCAGCATCCCTCTAGGGTGAGCATTCCAGCTGTGGCTGATTCTCCCCAGCATCCCTGGGGTGAGCATTCCAGCTATGGGTGATTCTCCCAGCATCCCTGGGGTGAACATTCCAGCTGTGGGGTGACCTCCCCAGGATCCCTGGGGTGAGCATTCCAGCTGTGGGGGATTCTCCCAGCATCCCTGGGGTGAGCATTCCAGCTGTGGCTGATTCTCCCAAGATCCCTGGGGTGAGCATTCCAGCTGTGGGTGATTCTCCCAGCATCCCTGTGGGGTGAGCATTCCAGCTGTGGGGGATTCTCCCCAGCATCCCTTTGGGGTGAGCATTCCAGGAGCTCTCCAGGTGGGGCCATGGCTGTGCCTGGCTGGGCAGCAGATCCTGGTGCCAGGGCAGCCGTGGGGCTCTCAGTGTCCCCAGCCAGGGCTCCTGCCCTCCTGCACGTGTTTGTCACCACATTAACACCCTGCATTACCTTATGCACCTTGAATTGATGCACCTAAATTGGTTGTTCTGAAGCCCCAAGGGTGTGATGAGATTTTGTCTCTTTTGCCCATTTCTTTTTCTCTTCTCTTTTTTTCAGAATAAGTCGTCTGTTTAATGGCACAGAGCCCATTGTCTTGGACAGTTTAAAGCAGCATTATTTCATTGATCGAGATGGGGAGATTTTCAGATATATATTAAGCTTCCTAAGGACATCTAAGCTACTGCTCCCAGATGACTTTAAGGTAAGGAAAGCTAGAGTCTGCAATCTTTTATCCTCCCGTTCTGTCATTTGTTTTGGGGCAGGTTGGTTTGTATGCTTGACCTAAACACACTTAACTAAATGTTGCTGTTTATTTGTTAGGATTTTTAGTACTTGTGTATTACACCAGGGATGCTATTATTTAATAAATGGACCAGTGGTTGTCATGGATACCCAGAAAAGTTAAACGATGAAGCTTATAGCTAAATCAGTTTTTCTAAACTAATTGTATTTTCTCACATTTTTAGCTTATTTATCAGGGTATAACAACAATTAAGAACCAACATCAGCAACATGCACTTAGCAGGGTTTAATGCTCAGGATCTGAAAGAAATGTTTCAAATTTGATATGTAGAGGACTTGAACTGTGTAAATCTTTTTCTTGTTGGTATAAAAAAGAAACCCTTAAACAAGCCCATGAGGATTTGTGTTAGACATAACCACTGCAGATGGTTTGATTTCAGGAAGTAATCAGCTCACAGTTAATGTCAAAATATTCTTGGGAGCTGCAATTGACTGAGGGCTTTTTAAGGAGCAGGACATGTTTTGTGTGAAGCCATGGTGCTGTGTTTCTCTGCAGGCCCTGACTGTTTAAATGCTCTCCTTTTGGTCTGGTATATTTGGCTTTGCACTTAGGAAACTTCCAACATTGTCACCCTGATGTATGAAAATTAGAAGACAAAAGTGTCCAAACTGTAGATGACAAGATTCAACAAAAGCACTTATTCCAGATGAAATGATGAATAAATTGGGATGGCAGATGGAGATCTGTTCAGTTAGAGGATGCAGAGCATTGCTGGGAAGGAAAACTCCTGCTTTCTCTGAAATGCCATTTCACTTGGTTGTACTGGCTGGGCACGGGACCCCTTGGTGAGCTGTGGCTGAGTGAGTCCAGAGTGCTGGTGCTGGTCCTGCTTTGGAGCAGAGCTGGTCCTGGTGCTGCCAGCTCAGCCATTCTCACCTGAGGTAGGGGGACAATCATGTCTGACCCACCAAGGGAGGGCCTGCATCACATCTGCAACACATCACAACCTGCAGGGGCAGGTTCTACCAATCCTGGTTGGAGATCCAGCCCAGAAGGGCTGCCCTGAGCACTGGGTGCTCCTGGATGGGCTGGGGGGGAGAAAACTCTACAGAGAAATGAGGGAAAGCCTCAAACCTGTGTGTAGTGGTGGAGCTAAAGACCAGAGCAGTCCTGGGGCTGTAGATGGATGAAGGGAAGGGGTGGATGGAGAGGTGGCACAGAGAGCAGCTGTGTTTTGTACAGTCCAGTGTGAGAAGAGGCCACACCTGGAGTGCTGTGTCCAGTCTGGCCCCAGTTTGGGAAGGATGTTGGGATGTTTGAGTGCCTCCAGAGGAGGCAACGGGGCTGGAGAGGCCCTGGGAACACAAACCCTGTGAGTGAGGAACCCCTGAGGGAGCTGGGGGTGCTCAGCCTGGAGAAAAGGAGACTCAGGGGTGACACTGTCACTCTGCACAGCTCCTGAAAGGGGCCTGTGCTCAGCTGGGGCTGGGCTCTGACAGAACCAGAGCACACAGCCTCAAGCTGCACCAGGGAAATATAGGTTGGATATTAAGAACAAGTTTTTCATTGAAAGGGTGATAAATTTCTGGAATGGCTGCCCAGGGAGGCGGTGGGGTCCCCATCCCTGGGTGTGTTTAACAAAGCCTGGATGTGGCACTGGGTGCCAGGGTTTAGTTGAGGGGTTGGGGCTGGGCTGGTCTTGATGATCTTGAAGGCCTCTCCCAACCCAGTGATTCTGTGAATTCTGTGAAGAGAGGGTAGGAGAGAAGAGAGAGGTGGTTTGAGCTGATCATGGCCTCCACCAGCGCCCGGATTCCAGAGGGGCTGAGTCCCAGGAGAAGCAGGATTGGCTGGAGCCTGCAGGGCAGAGGGTGCCCAGGGTCTCTGTGTGTGCAGGGAGCCTGGCAGCCCCTGCTCCCCAGCCCTGGGCACAGGGGAGCTGCACCTCAGCTCCTCCCGGGGAGAGCTTAGAGCAAACCCCAGGCTAATGAGGGCTCAGGAATAAAGCAAAGCATTGCTAGGTGGGGAGTAACTAAATCAAAATGCATAGAAGAATGCTCTGTAAAGCTGTATTAAAACTGCACTGTAAACGGATTTAACTTCACAGAAATTGTGTAATTTTGCCAGCATGATTAAAGTGACAGAAGACAATAATCAAAGGCAGCAAATGGAATCACTTGGTGTTTCTAAATGCAAAACTCTATTTAAGGTATAAAACCTGACAGCTTTTCCAGTGAGACTTGCATTAAACGTTCTTTATGTCAAACAAAGCACTATCAAGTGTTTTGAATATTTATTAGTTTTTACCCCTTAATTTAATCAAGCAGTTTATTAGCCTCAAGGTTTAGCCAAGTTGCTTTTCAACTTGAATTGCTGCTCAGATGGTTATTTTGGAAAGTTTGGAATGTTAGTACCACACCAGCATTATTGTGTTTGCTATTTCAGTGTTGTTTTCAGACAAAGTTAACACTGAAATGCAGAGAAAGTGGGGTGTGTGTTCCAAGGCTAGTGATTCTTTATTATCAAGTCTGATGGTGTGTTTACAGTGAATATTAATTACACTTGCAACTACTACTAAGACAGAACTTGAAAGTGTCTCCCAGGTCTTCCTGCTGAAGGTAGCACTGCTATGGTTGCTGTGATTTTCCTGGCTTTGGGGGATTTTAAGCCACATGAAGTGTGCTGAGTGTGAGAGTGTGGCTGTTCTGCTCTGCAGCCAGGCTGGGGATGGAGCCTGGCTGGGGATGGTGCCAGCTCCTCTGCCTGCTCTGCTTCAGTGTCCTGAGCATGGGCACTGTGAGCCCCCCTGAGCCTGGGGCAGAGCCTGGGCCAGCTCAGCCCTGCCCCAGCAGCTGCTGCTCCCCTGCTGCCCAATCTGCCCTCCCTGAGCCCCCCGACATCACAGGGGCTCCCCAGGACCTGTCCCCGTCACTGCCCATGGCCAAGAGCACACAGAGCCAGGAGCTGCTGGGAGCCTTGTTTGGGACTCACTCCCTGCTCAGAGGGCATCAGACACACACAGGCAATGGGAGTATTGTAATGTGAGTGTTGTAACAGGCACAGGCAATGTGAGTGTTGTAACACAGGCAATGTGAATATTGTAACACACAGACACAGACAATGTGAGTATTGCAACAGGCACAGGCAATGGGAATATTGTAACACACAGACACAGACAATGTGAGTATTGCAACAGGCACAGGCAATGTGAATATTGTAACACACACAGACAATGTGAATATTGTAACACACACAGGCAATGTGAATATTGTAACATACAGACACAGGCAATGGGAATATTGTAACAGGCACAGGCAATGTGAATATTGTAACATACAGACACAGGCAATGTGAGTATTGCAACAGACACAGGCAATGGGAATATTGTAACACACACAGACAATGTGAGTATTGTAACACACACAGGCAATGTGAGTATTGTAACAGGCACAGGCAATGTCGGTGTTGTAACACACAGGCACAGGCAATGTGAATATTGTAACATACAGACACAGGCAATGGGAATATTGTAACATACAGACACAGGCAATGGGAATATTGTAACACACACAGGCAATGTGAGTATTGTAACACACACAGGCAATGTGAGTATTGTAGCTCCCTCTCAAAGAGGGAGGAGCACAAAGGCACAGGACAGGATATCTGAGTTTTGTGTGGATTACAGAAATCACCTGTAGCACCAGAATGACAGGGCCACCACTCCAATTTATTAATACAGTTACAAATTTGTGTGCTTGCATCTGAAGTCTCTCAAACTGACCTCAGGAAACAGTGCAGTTGTCAGTGGAGAAGTGAGCAACTTTCTCTCATAGCCAGGAGTCAGATCTTCACAGCACTAAAAATACAAGAGAAACATTGAGTTAGGATGACAGTTTGTTGTTTCATGTAATAAAGAATAACAAGTGAAAAATGGACAGAAAGAGCCATTTCAGCCTGCTCAGGAGTCAGCATTGGGTACAAAAACAAAGGGTGTGTTTGGCACTGAGAGAGCAGCAGGTCTGTGGACACAAGGGCTCAGCCTGTGCTGCTGCCTGTGCTGGGGGCACATCTGGACCATTGGCCCTGGCATGGAGCAGCAGCACTGCTGGCCTGGAGGGCACAGCCAGGAGGATGCCACCCCTGTCACAGGTCACTGCCAGAATCCAGCCCGCTTGAAACCCACCACAGAAAAAACTTTTCTACTGAACAAAAAGCAGAAAATTGTTTTGTGAAAGGTAAAAGGCTTTTTGAATCTTTGAGAGGCCTGTCAGTGTTTCCCATGGGATCTACATGCAGGCCAGGAGCTGCTGTGGCTGGAGAAAGGCTGTGTGCACCCTGCCTGCCTGCTCCCTTCCTCCATGGCCTGGCACAGCTTCCCACCAGCTCCTGCAGCAGCCACAGGAGCTCCATGGTGGCTGTAAAGGCTTTTTGTGGTATTCTACAGAAAAATTAAATGCTGTGCTGTCTATGTCCTCTTTCAGTCTGTCAAAGAGCACCCTGCTTGTGACTGCACTGCTGGTGGGAATCACCTCCAGAGGAAAACGTGTTCCTGGGCTGAACAGAAGCAGCTGCACTGTCTGTCACAGTGCTTGGCTCTGGTGCTGCTGTTAGGGAGCTGGAGCACAGGGAAATGATGCCTGTAAGGAATGGGAGATGCTTTGGTCCTGCAGGACAAGGAGTCCTGGGCACTGTACAGAATGTGCTGTGGAGTGCTGCCTGCTCCCAGCAGCCCTGCCCTGGGAGGCTGAGGTGTCCCTGTGCTGCTGTGGCACCCAGGGCTGTGCCCTGGGCTGGGTTTCAGTGACCCCCTGTGCCCTTGGGGCTGCTCCCTGCCCCTCCTGGATGGGGCCATGTCTGCCTCTGCCTTTGGTGACTGAAACCAACAGCAGGGAAATGTTCTCATGCAGCTCTGTGGCACCTCCCTGGTGAGGGCTCTTGTGGGTTTCATTCTTCTGCTTCACATTTCATATTAAACTTAAGTAAATCTTCAGGATAGGGTTTGATACCTGCAGTGCAAGGGTGGCAGCACCTGTGCCAGTATTACCTGGGCATCCCAAGCATCCAGTGCAGACAGCTGGGCTCTCCCAGGCTGGTCACAGACAGAATTCTGAACAATGTGCAAAACCTGAGGGAAAAGATTTTGGGCTTGGCGTGCAGAGCCCATGACCCTGTCCAAGCACAGGATCTAGAGAAGCTGACCCCCATGCTGTGAGCCACTCACTCTGTGTTCCTGGCCCTGTGAAACCCTCCTCCCTCCCTAAACACACTGTCAGGTTCCCTCAGGAGGCCCCAGTCCCTCCCTGCAGAAGGGCAAATGTCCCATCAGAGGAGCAGGGGCAGTGTTTGCTGCTGGTGGCTGTGGGCAGCAGGGCAGGGGGGTCACACAAGGTGTCCCTGGTGTCCCTTCCCAGCACTGTCACTGAATTTCTCTTGCTGCAGAAGATTCTTTTGTCCCCTCCACTTGTTACTGAGCTACAGCACAACCAATTCCCCTTTCTGGCCCTGCCTGGCAGTGGTGCCCTGGTGCCCTGGCATCAGCTCCTGGCACCAGCACACCTCAGTCCCCAGGGGCTGCTGCAGGCCCTTCTGCAGGTGCACAGCCCTTCCCATATCTGTGCTGAACCCGAGTGAGGAGCAGGCACAGGCAGGGCAGCCTGACTTTAGAGACCAACCCAAACACAGCACATGATGCTCCAGCCCAGCCCTGATTTCCACACAGCCCCTGAACTGTGGCTCTCTCATTCTGGAAGCAGCAGTGGAAGAGCTGTTCCATTTGAAGGCAGGTTTTCTTCTCACAAAATGGTATCAGGATGTACAATTTCTGCTGTTCATTTTAGGGCAAATGACAGCCAGCAAGAGTCCCTGCAAAGCTGCAGTGATGGGGTGGGCTGAGCTGGCTGTGGGAGGAGCAGGGCTGCTGTGATCTGGGTTTTGCTTGGTTTATGGCATTGCTGTTCTGGCCTGAGGCTGCAGGACCATTGAAGTCCTTGATTCAGGATTCTGCCAGGCCAGGGGAGGCAGTCAGAGCCTCTGTACTGTGATGGGCTTTGCATGCAGCCTCAGGAGCCCTGTGCCACTCTCTGCTCTCAGCAATGAAGGGCTGTTCTTTCTGTCACTGTACCATCTCTTCCAGGTTTTACTGTTGGGTTTTCTTAGCACATATTCACTTGATTGATTTTACAAATAATACCTTATTTTATAGTGTCCATGAACCCAGACACTCTGAAACTGGTTTTTCAGGACCTACTGAAAGCAGCAGATGACTTTCCATTGCCTTCAGACAGTACTGGGTGCTCCTGTTCACTCTACACCATTACATTTTCCCTTAGCATTGCATGTTTCCCTGCTTGGAAGAGCAATCCCTGGCACCAGCAGATGCCAAGGGAGCATTTGGCAGCACTGCACACACCTCTGTGCTGAACACAGTCAGGTGGTAACACTGGGCTGATTCAGTGTCCTGCACAGAGATTGCAGATTTATTTTTTTTTAAATTTAGGCCACTAATCCCTGTAGGTTTAAACTGATCCCTGCTCAGTACTGAGAGAGCATCACTGGTGGGCAGAGAAAAGCAGAGATGGTTCAGCAGAGAGTGCTGCTTTTGGCAGGGTGAGAATGTGAGGACAGGGCTTTGGGGCTGGAGCTGTCTTACCTGAGCCCAGGTAGTGCAGGCAGCCTCCACAGCTCTTTGCCTGGCCTGTTCCCAGCACTGGCTCTGGCTTGTTTGCAGCATGCTCTCTGCATGATTTCTTCTTTAATCTTCTGTGTTTTCCATCTTCAAGCTGTCCCGTGAGAGTGTTTGTTGCCCTCATTTCTTCCCACTCCCTCTTATCCCTCTTCCTCTCTGCTCCTCTCATCCTCCAGTCCTTTTTTCTGCCTTGGCTGTGTGCACACTGTCCCCACCTCAGCAGACATCAAAGCCATGTAAAGGATTGGATGTCCCTTTTGTGAGTCGATCACCTTGCCCTGTCACTGTGAATATTCATGTGTCTCCGGGCTGCAGCAGCCCTGGGGTGAGGGAGCACCTCCACTACCAGTGGGTCTGAGGTGCCAAATTTGAGCAGAGATAACTGCTTTGGTTCAGTAATACCCTGCAGCAGGAGATTTTACAGGTTAATTCCAAACCAGTGTGTAGAGTTGCACCTTTTTGTGCTGCATCTTCATTGGCCTTTGATTCCCCTCCTCCCCAGTCCTGGGGCACAGCACACCCGTTACTTCTCATGTGCTTTTGGTGCCCATTTCCTGACTGCTTCCTGTCATATCATTCTTTCCAGACCAAATGATTCCAGCCATTTCAGTCTTGATTTTTCTTTACATTTAATTTTATTTTTCATCTCACTGGTGTAGAACTGGCTTTTGTCCCAGGTGTTGATCTCCAGCACAGCCCACAGGAGCAGCAGTGGGGCAGCATTTGAGGGTGTAAAGGGGTGCAGAGCAGGGAAAGCACAGCCAGGTGTCTGCAGGGAGGAGCTGAGCTCCTCCTGAGCTGCTCCTCTTCCCCTGGGAGGCTGGGGGAGCAAAGTGTCCCCAGGGCCTGTCCCTCTCCCCCTGGTCTGGCTGGGCCTGGGGGCTCACACCCTTTGGCTCCATATTTCAGCTGAGGTGGGAAAATCTGTCAGAATCTGATGAAACAATCACTGAACTGGGAATTGGATCAGATTGGGAATTGGAATTGCCCAAAGCCCGAGTGAAGTGATGGACAAATGGCAGGGAAGAGCAGTTTCTGTTCAGCCCGTGGAGCACACAGCTGAGCTCCCAGCCAGCAGCATGGTCACCTCCTCCCTGGGATGTGCCAGGCTCCAAAGTGCACATGAAATACATGAATAGTCATCAATGGCAGACAGCAGCTCAGCTGCTGGAGCTGAATTCCAGCCTCAGCAAAGGCAGGTGAGAAGTGAAGCTGAACTGACATCTCCATCGCCCAGCACAGCCTGAGCTCTGCTGCGAGATCAGATCTGGGCTGTGAGCGAAGAGCAGGGCTTGGAACATCTCCTCTTACATCAGGGAGCTTTGCTTATTGCAAGCAGCTATTTTCATTTCTTAACCCAAGAGTGAAGCCTTCTGGCACTGAGCTTGTGGGATAATAAATGAAAGGAGAATTCAGTGCCATGGGAAGCTCTCAGTGAGCCCAAGCAATGGAGCACCAGCACGGGGTGGTGTCTGTGGAGGTGTGAGTACGTGGGTACCTGTTGCCTTTGCTCTCTTGCTGACAACACACAAGCCTAAGTAGGTCAAACAGGAACAATACTCATTTTTAAAAGAGAACTATAAGCATTTCTAGTTTCTCTCTCCCCCTCTCTCTTTTTTTTTTTTTTTTTTTCCCAGGACTTTAATCTTTTATATGAAGAAGCAAAGTATTACCAGCTGCAGCCAATGATTAAGGAACTTGAGCGATGGAAACAAGAGAAAGAACAAAGGAAACATTTCCAGCCTTGTGACTGCTTGGTTGTAAGAGTGACTCCAGATCTGGGGGAGAGGATTGCATTGAGTGGGGAGAAGGCTTTGATAGAAGAGATCTTCCCGGAGACGGGGGATGTCATGTGCAACTCGGTGAACGCGGGCTGGAACCAGGACCCCACCCACGTTATCAGGTTTCCCTTGAATGGATACTGCCGGCTCAACTCCGTGCAGGTAATGAACGGCCCCTCCTCGGGTCCGGGCTGCTTTTGCACTGCGGCTTCTGCAATTCTATGCGAATTAGTTGCTTCTGCCCAATTACTTTCAGTGCTTATACTGCAAGGAAACATTTTTCTGCCTGGTGAGATCACAGTCTTTCAGGTTTTCCTAAGTCTAAGCAGAAAAATACATTTAGATTTTGTGTATGTTAGTGCCATGCTGGCCTCATAATGGTGTTATACTGATAAATGCTAATTTTTTTCATCAATGTATAGCCTTTGGCAGTTTTTTTTTTCCTCCAAAGTGCCTCTAGGAAGAAAGAGAGAGTTCCAAAAACTACAAAAAAAATCTCCACACCATTTTATAGAAAATGCAACAATGTGTAAATGCATAATTTATGTCTCACTCATAATTAAATGATGGTGCCTGCGGGATGGACTTAAAAAAATTGATCTCTGCACTTTTTTTTTTTTTCAAAAGGATGTTCTATAAAAATTGCCCAGAGTATTTTAAACAAAAATGTATTTCATTTTACACCCAGAGTTTTGACATTAGGTTTAAAATTAAACATATGAAACAAAAGAAGATAACTGGACAGATAGGTAGATGGCAGCAGGAATAAATAGGTGCTCTGTGTCGAGGCAGCAGCCTGTGGGCAGGCAGTGCCATTTCTCAGGGATCAGCAGTGCTGAGCCAGAGCTCTGGGCAGGAACAGCTGCCCTTAACTCGGGCAAGGCAGAGCTCCTGCTTTCCCCGTGTGCTCCTTTGGAATACCCAAACAGCAAATGCTCCTGTTATGGGCAGGGAAATCAACCTAGAGGGGAGCATTTCCCACATTCCCACCCTGTGCATCCTGTGCAGCTGGGCTGTGGGAAATGCCTTGAGAAACCCCCTGTGGGCAAAGCCCCGGGGAGGAGCTGCTCTGGGGCCAGGCTGGGCAGGGGGGCAGCAGTGAGGGAGGACCCTGGAGCTCTGGGGGCTGCACGCCAGGCTCAGGCTCCCTGTGGCTGCCAGGCTGCCAAGGGACACCCTCAGGAGGGTCCCTGAACCTGTGAGGGTGCCTGGAGGTACCAGTGACCCCCAGCACGGGCAGCATCCCCTGTGCCCCCTGTGAAACCAGCCCAGACCCCTGGGCTCGGGGGGCTTTGGCCAAGACTGCCCAGGGCTGCATTTGGGTGAACTTCACCAGGCTGGGGTCACTTCTGCACAGTCCTGAGCAGAGTCACACCGGGCAGGGTTTGGGCTGGGGGTGCTCAGAGGCAGCTCTGGGTTTGGCACTGGGACAGGGAGGGGTCCCCATTGCTGTGCTGGGAGGAGAGGGAGCAGCTCAGCTCAGGTGGGGAGGAGCATTTGTGTCCCTGCCATGGCACACAGGGGCTGGGGAGGAGCATTTGTGTCCCTGTGTCCCTGCCATGGCACACAGGGTCTGGCAGGAGCATTTGTGTCCCTGCCATGGCACACAGGGGCTGGCAGGAGCATTTGTGTCCCTGCCATGGCACACAGGGGCTGGCAGGAGCATTTCTGCCCCAGCCAGGCTGTCCATGGGAGCCTTTAGATCCCACCAGCAATGAGAGGAGCTGGAACCATGAAGGGTCACAGTTCAGCCCTGCCTGGCAGAGCTCTGGGTGCCCACATGGTTGAGCACTCAGCTCTTTTATCCAGGGCTGTGACTCCTGGGATGCATGTGCTACATGTGTAGTAAAAGCTGAACACTAATTACTGTTATTATTTGAATGTGTTTTGAATTCAGTCAAAATTCAGACAGTATCAAAGGGTCTCTTTGCAAGTTCATGTTGTGGAAAAAATTTCTGTCAAAGAGTCTACAGTATAAGTAATCCTGTTAAATTACATCATTTTACTAAATTACATCATTTTACTATGTAATTAATAGAAAGTGTTTTCAAACACTTTCTGGAAAATGATGCATTTCTGAGACCAAAGGCTGATGAAACCAGCAGCTAATTAGCATTGGCTCTGATGAACTCTGGTCAGCACACAGGCACTGCTCTTCCCCCTCCAAGGATTTTTTTGGCAAAACAATGTTAAGTCAAAAGCTGGAAGTACAGGGAGGCAAATGCAGAGACTTAAGGGAGATGGGTGATGGCTGGAAGAGCAGAGTTGCTTGCAGAGGGTCCCACAGAGCAGCACAGGCAGCCTGTCTGCAGTTTGCTCAGGTGATCCCTTACTTCTGCCTCCCTGTGCTCTGCTCAGTGTATTTGGTAGCACAGCTGCAATATTGATACATTTTTTTCTATTTTTGAAAAATATTTTCATTACAGGCTTTGTATCAAGAACTGTGCGTATAAAACAAAGAACATCAACACCTAATAGGCAAGAAAATAATCCAGTAACTCTTGATTTTACACCCATTTGTAATTATACATAGGTACAGGTTTTTTCAGCTCCTTGCAATAGGTTCTGGTGGGAGTCATGAATTTACCTTAGAGAAAATTCTGTGATGCTTGGGAATGTTGAACATTAAGTCTTCATAATTAAGAATGTATTTATTAATATTCTGCACAATTTAAATGAAAGGATCAAGTTTCCATCTGGAAAACCTCCCAACAAAGTCAGATGTGCTTGGAGTACTGGGAGCTAGCATGTATTAAATCTAAGCACAAATCCCCTGTTTAATAATGTGCATGTGTCCCTGTACATGGCAGAGTCACAGCTGATGCTCAGTTTTTGGCATATTCTCTTTGGGATTTCCAGCAGAGTAGCAGAGATGGTCACTGCTTTCCCCCTGTCCATATCTTGCCTTCAGAAGAAATACAATGTATAGAATCAAATTCTCTAAGTGGGATTTAAACCTGTCCATGCTCAAATGCTGTTCAGTCTCATGGAGGCACTGCAGGAGCCTTTTCCCCAGAGCTGAGCTCAGCCTCATCCCAGTGACACTCAAACCTGCAGTGTTTACACATCCTCAGCATTGTTTACAGGATTTGGCCTGAGAAAATTGATGATCCCAGGGTTTTTAACTCCACATTGTAGCCTGCAGTCTGGTCCTTCCAGCACGTTCTGGGCAAAGAGGAATTGCTTTGTTGGCTGGTGCTGCTCTGAGGTGCAGTGTCTGTCTGGGCTGGGTCTTTGCACAGAGAGGCTCCATGAAAAGGAATCCTGTGTTAAATCCAGCTCTCCATAGCTTTGGTCTGAGGCAAGCCAGGGGCACCCCCCTGCTTGTTTTGTCTTACAAGCAAATTGATTTTAAAAACTTTTTAGCAAGGATTTTGAAGTCCCATCTCTCTCAGAAATCTTACCTGCCAATCCTCTGTTCCACAATCCAGTCCAGTGGGAGAAGCCTCCTTTGCCATGGCTGGATTGTGTCTCATTTTCATCCTGGCAGGGCTGGAGCAGTGATCACAACACAGGCAGAATATCTTCCAGCCTGTGAAGCAGAGCCTGCTGCTGTCTCATTCCTCCTTCTGTCCTGCCTTCCCCTCTGAGCAGGAGCAGTGCTGGTGTCTGCACCCATGTCTGTCCTACAGGCCCCACAGAGCCCAGGTGAATTAGAGGGATGAAAGTTTTCTCTGTCTTAAATGCATTTTATTAACCCCCTCTCCTGCCTCTTCTTTTCTCCTCTCCCACTTCATTTTTCTTCCATACTCTGGTGTGCTTTTCTGATCTTTCAGTTCTACTGCTTTCTTGCAGTGGAGAGCATGTGAAAATCAGGGCAAAAGTCAGGGAGATTTGGCAGATGTGGCTTTCTGAGGATGTTAAGTCCCTGTGTCCCAGGGCCAGGCAGAGCTCCTCAGGCAAGTTGATTTTCAGCAGGACTTAGGCAAAGCTCTGCTGGAGCAGCCTCTTCCTTTGCCCATCCTTAGAGCCAGGGCAGCAAGAGTGAAAGGTTTTAGTCAGCCCTGAAAGCCAAAGCCTGGATTAAATGCAGATGGATAACACAGGCAGCCCCCAAGGAAGGATGGAAAGGATTAAAGGCAGCAAATGCTGCTGCCATGGTTTGCATTGCACCAGAACACCACCTTGGACACAAAAATCCCTCCAAAATCACCTTCCTGGAAAAGGCAAAGGAAATGGTGCACTGGGCAATGCAGGGGGGTCTGTGTGAGGGCAGGGCTGTGCTGGGAGCTCTGACCTGCTCACAGGGAACTGAACACAAACCAAACTCCTTCTGGAACCTGAGCCCAGGGAGGTTGGAGCTTGTGGGAGCCCAGCACATCCCTCTGGCTGTCCAGGACACCCAGGAGCCCTGCCAGGGGCTCAGAGACCCTGGCACAGAGCCCAGAACACCTGTGGGTTTGATTATGGCCCATGGAGCAAATTACCAACCTTGGATGAAGATCAGCAAGCCACAACAGTTTAGGTAGAATGATAGTGAAGTTATCATGGGGTGGAAAAGTCGATTTTGGGGTTTTTGGTATGGGGGTTCAGGAGGCAAAATGGAGGAATCTGGGTGTGTGCAGCCTTTCTCCTTCTTCTTCTTGGCCTCCATCTTCTGCTGTGATGGTGGCACTCACAGATTGGTTTAGAGTAGAAGCTCACTGTCTAACACAGGTGATGGGTATTGGGAAGGAATTGTAAACATTGTACAGGTAGTTTTTAGTATAAAGACATAACCCTGCCCTGGGGGCAGGCAGAGTGCCTGGAACTGTCCTGCTGGATGGGCCTGGCAGGGCAGGAGAAAGAATTTTATAGATAAGGAACAATGAACAACCTTGAGACTGAGAAATGAAGAGCCCTGACTGCTTCTTCAAGAGCTGGGCTGGGAAAAGAGATTTTGAACAATCTCAGAGTCACAGTGACCCAAAAGATCCCAAGATGAGCTGGCTCTGCCTGCAGGGGATGTGCTGCTTACACACTTCTCTAGGATCAAGAAGAAGTTTGTGAAGGGCTTGGTCCAGGTTGCTGTGGGTGCAGAGGTGTCACATGGGGCTGGTGCTGCTGTGAGCAGGATCCTGGGTTTAATAAACCATGGGGTCACTTCCCTGTTCCTCAGTGGGAGCCACACTGGGGTGAGGCTCTTGGAGAACAGCACAGGCTGCTCCTTGATGGCATTTATCAGTAGAGAAAAACACAGCAGCCATTTTTCCAGGTGCTGCTCAGGACTCAGGGAGCCTGAGTGGGTCCTGCATTGTGACCTGCCCAAGGTGGGTCTGGCATCTGCCCTCACCTGGCTCTGGGAGAGGCCTGGTGTGTCCTGCTCTGCTGGGAAGCTGAATATCAACACCACAGCCCTGTTCCCAGAACCAGGATCAGCATATCCTGGGGAAATGTGCTGTGTGACAGTCACAGAAATTAAAGTTGCCTCTGGGTTCCTTAAATTTGTGCATCTAAATTGCACCAACTTTTCTTCAGGAGGAGGAGGACAAAATGCCTATTTGGGCAGTGCAGATTAACCTTTCTTGGGCCAGAACATTTCCCTGTTGCCCACATCCTGTCCCTGCCATGCTTTGCTCCCTTCCAGCGAGGGCAAACAGCTGTGACTGCCACAAAGAGCTGGTGGATGTGTCACTTGAACTCCTAATACATTTTCATCTGCCAAGGAAGAACTCAGCCCCCCTCTCTCTCAGACCGTTCATATTACTATGCCAATGATTAATTGGCACTTTTTATTAGAACTTAAACCTGATGTTGCTTTCTATAAAGGAGTGAGAGCATCAATATCACCACAGTCCAGTGTTTTACTATATAATGTACTAAGCTGCTGCAGAGTGCTTATTTCTTTGATTAATTTTTGTTTTCTAGAGAGGTTTGCTGAGAGCGAGACTTTAATCACAGTATAGTCATTTAACAATAAGTTATAGAATTATAGCTGAATAATATTCATTCAAGGAGGACTCGAAAGACTAAATCCATCATTTAGATCGGGTGCTTCCAGATGCTTTTATCACTAAAATTTCCTAAATATTAATCTGATTGTCTTCCCTCCACATTGCAGGTGCTCGAGAGGTTATTTCAGAAGGGATTTAACGTGGCAGCTTCCTGTGGTGGTGGGGTGGATTCCTCCCAGTTCAGCGAGTACGTGCTGTGCCGCGAGGACAGACGACCACAACCCACCCCAACGATCAGAATAAAACAGGAGCCCCTGGACTAGACCCTCCCCTGCCCCCTTTGTAACCGTAGAAGTGTTTAATAGTCCCTTATGTGAAACTCTAAGGATTTGCAAAACAGTATTAGCAAACAGATTTGGACTTTCTGTTGCCCATTAGTGGTACTCTGAAACTACCTGTCACACAGCCAGCCATGGAACGCGCGTGGAAAACCATTGCCTGTCCTTCACGGTGGAGCTCCTGAGCACACCCAGCACGGCAGGGCTGGGATGGACTTGGGGCTGACCAGCAGTGCTGTGGAACAGGCAAAGCTTTGGAAACCCTGGCCCTGGCCTGGACTTCTGCAGCAAGAGCCATGGAAGCAGTGGAAGGGACCAGCAGGAGCCCAGGGACAGCCAGAGCTGCACTGCGGGGACGGGGGCGTCCGCGGGAGGAAGAACCCCAAAAACTGCACTGAGAACCTTCCCTGACTGCTGCCCCTCCTCCATATCAGACACCCAGCATCACAGTCTCCTGGTGATTGTACTCACCCACATGAGCAAATGGCTTATTTTTATACTACATTTCCAGCTGAGGTCTCTCTCTGTGAACAGGATCCAGAAGCAGAAAAGGACTGATTCGTAGTCACTGGTGCTCAGTACTTAACCCCCCACAAACCAAACAAAACAAGTGACAAGAAATGAGACAGGCCCACTTATGGCAATATTTGCAACAGTAGGGATCTGGAAGCACAAAACAAAATGCCATCCACCATCACACGAGGGTCACATACCCCACGAGGAGCTGTAGCTCTTTAAAGCCAATCTTGTTTTGACACAGCAGCTGTTAAGTTTTGCATCATCAAAGAAGTGTGGTTCTACCAAACAAGCCACCCCTTGTTAATCATTTACTAACCATGTCAGAAGCCCACATTTAGCAGGAAAGTTTAAGAATTTTGGACAAGCCCACTCTTTATGGGTCTGGAATTCTTGCAAAGAGTTGTTAAAACCCTGTATTGCCACTGCCAGATGAAAGCAGGACAACGTCGGTTTAAATTGTTTTATTATTTTAAATTATTATTAAAATTTGAATTCTGTAGCTGCCCTCTATCTGTGTAGCTTTCTCTGTAACAAAGTCAGGGGTCTGTCTGCAGGAGGGTCCTGCTTCTGCCAGGACTTGGCACTGACTCACAGGGCTTTCTAACTCAGGAGACAGCACCGTGTTTGCAGGTGCAAGGCTATCAATAGCATTCTGCTAAATCCTCTTTATTGCTGTTCAGCATGATTGGGTCCTCAATCACTAATTCATGTGTTAATCACAATTTAGTTTCTCCCACAATAATTTATAGAACACTGTTGTAGATGATGAATTTTCAATAAAGTCTTTTTAGATGCATAAATATGGCCATGTGGAACAAGGGACAGAGTATTAAGTGGTCAACAGTTCTTAATGCAAATTGATTGCAATCATGCAAAATTTAAAAGTCACGTTTAAGACTAGTATTTTCAAAAGCAATGAGCTGTACTGACTGTCCAAGGTAAAATCTAGGCAGGGGTCTTATTTTTGGAAAAGGGCTGGATACCTGTCCATGGAAAATCAGACCTCTGCAGGTTTTCTCACCTTGGTCACCCAACCCAGAAATCTCTAATGGCAATCCTGGCCGGTTGGCCTGCTACCTTAGCAGAACAGTTGAGCAAATCTGTCTACTTTAAGAGTTGTAAAGTTATTTTATTTTGTGGTTTTATACTTGTACGACATTCTAAAGTTGCTAGGCATTGCCATATTTGAATATATGGCACAACATTCACCTTTGTATGTAAGATATCTGTAGAATTGTATATTATACATTTAATATTGTAAAGAACTTAACGTATAATTGTCATGTATTTGTGTATGCACATTTCTTATACAGTACTTCATGCCATAAACATTTCTGTAAAGTAAATGAACAAAAACAAGCACGTAGGGTGGAACACTCACTGTATCTCCCATGTTGTTTGAAAGAGGTGAGAATTTTTGATTGCGTCTTCTCCAGCCCTTTGCTCCATTCAGCTTGATGTAGCCATGTCTTACAAAAAGATAGAAGTGTTTTATTTATTACTTTCATACCTTTAAGTCCAAAGTATCTCTCAATAGTCCATTCAGGTTCTTGTTTTTATCCTGTATCCACTCCTGCCCTGCCCTCTGGCACAGGGTGAGCTGAGCACTCCTGGCAGCACACCCTGTCCAGTTCTTACCTCTCAGCCAGGGAATAAAGGTGATTTCCATCCCAGGGGAATCCTGCCCCTGGTGCTCTCCCCAGGCAGCTCTGGGGAGTGCAGACTGGGATGGTGCTTTTACACATCTGTGGAACGTTGGAAGTATTTGTGGTTGGTTGCTTGGTTGGTTGGTTGGTTGGTTTTTCCTCAGTTTGGTGTTTACTGTATTTTTTTATGGCTCAATAAAGCAGCTCCCATAGTTGGGGCAGCTTTGCTGAGGTGGCATTGGAAAGGGTTCCAGGCTGCACCAGCCGAGTTAAATGTGAACTTGAGATGGAAAGTTTAAACCATGACATCACAGCATTGACTGCAAAACAGCACAAAGGCTAGGAAGACATGTGGAAACAATCACTTTCTTAGAAGAAATATGCCTTTAAAAAAAAAAAAAGTTAAGCTAGGACGTGTTCTTTTAGTTAGTAACTTCAGGTCACTTATTTAAAGATTATTACAGTTTCATTTATATATTTTTTACTTATTTCCCTATATTTTTAAGCATCAATATCAGCAAAAAACTGATTTGAATATCTACTTCTGGCCTTAAACCACAGCAACATAACTTAATGAAGAACATTGCTCAGCATCACCAGGATGTTTTAAAGCACCACAGAACCCTGGTGAAGCTGTGGTGTGCAGCCAGCACACGTTTGCGTGGCGAAGGCCAAGAAGCAAAGCACAAAGCACAGCCTGGTTTTTCACCTGATCCCATGGAGCAAAACTGTTCTGATTTGCTGTTGCTGAGCACTGGCCCCGTGTCAGGCACGAGGCTTTGAGCACTTTGTGTCCAGGCTGTCCCAGCCCCAGTGGAGACAGAAAGGGAGAGAGAATGTTCTGTTGTGCTTGTTGGGCTCCTCTCTCGAGACAGCCACTGCTGAGTGCATCCATTCTCTGTACTGATGGCACCGAGGTTTGTTGACAATTTTATTAGATGTTTCACAAAGGGTAAGAATCAGCACAACAAAACATTGAAGTATTTGGTTTTAATATTTGTTTGTGGGTATTCTGTTAATATTTTAATGCAAAATGTTTCTGACCAGTGCTTAAGAACTACAAGACAATGTGAAATTCATGTTTGATAAATTAATACTGTATGTCACTCGATGTGTTACTTTAGTAAATTGTTTTATTTCTTTACAAAATAAGTACAAATAAGGGAGTATGTTTTCACACAAATTGGGGGTATTTACCAGTATGTACAGAAATCATCAAAATAACGTAACTCTAATAAACACAAGGCCTTTATAAACAATATGTACAAATTATCAATACATTTAAAACATAACTTTACACTTCCTGGCCTTAAATACCTTATGAATAATCTTTTGGCTAAATAGCAGCAGTATAAATTTTCTTCTGCTTTTCATAAACCTTAAAAAATAATTAAAACCTTTGTTTTTAAAACTATTGGACAAATAGTTCTATTTGTGCTTTCGCTATGGTTTCCCATCAAAAAAATATTGCCTCAAAAAAGTGGCAAGCATAACATAGTAAAAACGGAGAAGATAAATAAGCAAATGTCTCCCTTCTGTGGTACTGTAACACTGTTATCAACTCTGCAGCACAGCCTGTGCCCCTGCTCTTCCTGTCCCACTGATCCCCATTGCTCAGACCCACACCAACCACTTCCCTGTGGGCCCAAATCTGCTTCAGCAAAGCATTTCCAAGGCATTCACCCCACCTTTAGGTACTTACAGCTGCTCCTCATGCTCAAAGCCACGTGCCTGTCAGGAGCCTCTCTGGCTGGAGCTGTGCTCCAGTGGCCAGGGCAGAGGTGTCCCCACTCCCGGTGCCACCGGGCTCGCCGCGCTCCCCACGCCAGGAGTGGCCCCAAAAACCTTTACGGCGACTTTAAAAATCCATATAGAATACTCTAAAATCTTTACCCAACAATATTCTCTTTTAAAACCACCATTAAACCATACTATTTGCAATAAATAAATTAACATTTTTTTAGAAAATAAAACCCAACTTTGAATCTCGTCACTAACCAGCTGCTACAAATGCGCAAAAGGTTGATGAGATCGAGAAAACAACTGGAAGCAAGTCAAAGTAACTCAGCTGAGAGCCTGCACACAGATTTCATACACTTAAGATTTGGTTCAGCAAATGGCTCAGGAAATGAACTGTGCAGTAAAAGCAAAAATCCTAAATATATAAAATTCGTGGGAGTGTGCACTGGCTAGTCTCTTGGCTGTGCAAAAAATTGCCATTCCAACTAAGTTAAATAGCAACAGGTATCACCATGGTTAGTGAGACAGTGCTAGTAAACTGAACACAAAACAAGCCCAGC
>NW_023416814.1:0-53599 GCF_012460135.2 Molothrus ater | reverse complement strand
GCCTCCTCCATCTTGAACAGCAGCGCCGTCACTGCCAGGGGAGGGGACGCCCCAAAAACACCGCGTTAAACGCCACGGGGACACCCCGAAAACACCCAAAACGTCCCCAAAGATGTCCCCAAAAAGGTCACTTGCGTGCCAACGCAACCCCCCAAAAAGGTCCCCAAAAATATCCCCAAAACATCCCCAAAAATGTCCCCAAAAATGTCACTTTTGTGCCAACGCAACCCCCCAAAAACATCCCCAAAAATATCGCTAAAACGTCCCCAAAAATGTCCCCAAAACGTCCCCAAAAATGTCACCCATGTGCCACCACAAGCCCCCAAAAACGTCCCCAAAAATGTCCCCAAAATGTCTCCAAAAATGTCACCCATGTGCCACCACAAGCCCCCAAAAACGTCCCCAAAAATATCGCCAAAACGTCCCCTAAAATGTCCCCAAAACGTCCCCAAAAATGTCACCCATGTGCCACCACAAGCCCCCAAAAACATCCCCAAAAATGTCCCCAAAAATACCACTTTTGTGCCAACGCAACCCCCCAAAAACGTCCCCAAAAATGTCCCCAAAAGTCCCCAAAAATGTCCCCAAAACGTCCCCAAAAAATGTCACTCACATGCCAACGCAACCCCCCAAAAACGTCCCCAAAAATATCGCTAAAACGTCCCCAAAAATTTCCCCAAAACGTCCCCAAAAATGTCACCCATGTGCCACCACAAGCCCCCAAAAACATCCCCAAAAATGTCCCCAAAATGTCTCCAAAAATGTCACCCATGTGCCACCACAAACCCCCAAAAACGTCCCCAAAAATGTCCCCAAAACGTCCCCAAAAATGTCCCCAAAAGTCCCCAAAAATGTCACCCATGTGCCACCACAAACCCCCAGAAATGTCCCCAAAAATGTCCCCAAAATGTCTCCAAAAATGTCACCCCTGTGCCACCACAACCCCCCCAGAAACGCCCCATTAACCACAGAGGGGACACCCCAAAATGTCCCCAAAAACGTCCCCAAAAACGTCACCCATGTGCCACCACAACCCCCCAAAAACGTCCCCAAAAATGTCAGGACACCCCCAAACCACCCAAAAATGTCCCCAAAATGTCCCCAAAAATGTCCCCAAAAGTGTCACTCATGTACCACCACAACCCCCCAAAAACCATCAGGACACCCCAAAACTCCCCCAAAATCAGCACCTCTGTGCCACCACAACCCCCCAAAAATGTCCCCAAAAATGTCGGGACACCCCAAAAACCCCCAAAAATATCATGACACCCCAAAAAAAAACCCCAAAAATGTCATCACACCCCAAAAAGCCCCCCAAAACCCCCAAAAAATCCCCCAAAAAATCTCGGGACACCCCAAAAACCCAACCCAAAAATATCATGACACCCCAAAACCCCCAAAACCACCCCAAAAAACTTCAAGACACCCCAAAACCCCCCGAAACCATCCCCAACCATGTCACCTCCACGCCAACACAACTACCCCAAAAATATCATGACACCCAAAAAACCCCCAAAAAAACCCCCCAAACATGTCGGGACACCCCAAAACCCCCCCCAAAAATATCATGACACCCCAAAAAAACCCCCAGAACCTTTGGGACGCCCCAAAACCCTCCCCCAAAAATGTTGGGACGCCCCAGAACTGTCCCCAAAGCCATCACCTATGTGCCAACACAACCCCCCAAAAATGTCAGGACACCCCAAATCTCCTCCTGCAGAAACATCTGAACACCCCAAAACCCCCCAAAACACTTGGGACACCCCAAAACCTGCCCAAAAATGTCAGGACACCCAAAACCACCCCAAAAAAACTTCAAGACACCCCAAAATCCCCCTGAAACCATCCCCAACCATGTCACCTCCACGCCAACACAACTACCCCCAAAAAATGTCGGGACACCCCAAAAACCCCCCAAAAAACCCCCCAAAAATGTCGGGACAACCCCAAAAACCCCCCCAAAAAACCCCCCAAAAATGTCGGGACACCCCAAAAACCCACCCAAAAAATATCATGACACCCCAAAAAACCCCCCAGAACCTTTGGGACACCCCAAAACCCTCCCCCAAAAATGTTGGGACACCCCCAGAACTGTCCCCAAAGCCATCACCTATGTGCCAACACAACCCCCCAAAAATGTCCCCAAAACCCCCCAAAACACTTCGGGACACCCCAAAAACCCCCCCAAAAACCCCCCCAAAAATGTCGGGACACCCCAAAAACCCCCCAAAAAAACCCCCCAAAAATGTCGGGACACCCCAAAAACCCCCCCAAAAAATATCATGACACCCCAAAAAACCCCCCAGAACCTTTGGGACGCCCCAAAACCCTCCCCCAAAAATGTTGGGACACCCCAGAACTGTCCCCAAAGCCATCACCTATGTGCCAACACAACCCCCCAAAAATGTCCCCAAAACCCCCCAAAACGCTTCGGGACACCCCAAAAACCCCCCCAAAACCCGTGGGGCCCCCCCCAAAGCGTGACGTACGTGCCAGCACGCCGCTGGTGGCGCAGTCCACGCCGCCCTGCAGGCTCCATGCCCCGGCCGTCGCCGGCGCCGCCGCTCCCGGTGCCGCCGCTCCCGGTGCCGCCGCCGCGGCCCTGCCCGGCTCCTCCTTGGCCTCGCTGCGGCTGTCGGCCTCGGGGTCCCCTCCGGGAGGGTCCCCGGCCCCCGGCCCGTCCGCGGCCCCGCCCTGGGGCGGCGCCCCCGCGCCCTCCTCGGGGAGGAAGGACACGTCCGGGGTCTTGCAGCTGCTGTCCACGGTCTGCGAGTCCGGCGTCAGCTCGCGCTCGGCCGGGGCGGCCGCGGCGGCCGGGGCGGATTTCGGGGTGACGGCCGCGGCCGGGGACGGGGGGCTGGGAGGTTTGGGGGTCCCCCCGGCGGATTTTTCAGAGCCCGACCAGGCGGGGTCGGGTTTGGGGGGCAAACGGAGAGGGGGGGTGGCGGCGCTCTGGCTGTCGGCTTTGGATTTCTTCAAAGCGCCGCCGCCGCTCTTCACCTTGGTCTTCCTCTTCTTCCTCGCCTCGCCCTTGGCTTTGACTTTGACTTTCTTCACCCCTCCCTTGATTTTGGGGGGTTTCACCTTGCGGGGTTTCACGCCCCCGTCTCGGGCTTGCCCCCCGTCGTTTTTGGGGGTCCCTTTCTCCGTTTTCTCCTCGGCTTTCAGGAACGCCGCGCGGCTCTCGGCGTCGCGGGCGAATTTCACCCCGATTCCGGCCCCGCCGCCGCCGCCGCCGCCGCCTCCGTCTTTGGTGGTCGTGGTGGAGCTGACGCCCTCGCGGATCAACACCGACACCTTGGACTGAAGCTTCACCTTCCTGGGCACCGCCGCGGGCGCTTTCGGCGCCGCCGTTTCCGCCCCTTCCTTGTGCCCGCCTCCCGTTTTTCCTTTCCTGCTGCTTTTCTCCCGTTGCTTCTCTTTGCTTTTCCCGCTCTCCGCGCGGCGGGCTCGGCGTAATCTTTAAATTTCTTCTTGTATTTCTCCCTCCCCGGCGGCCTCTCCTCGGGGCGGCTCCGTTTCCTCTCCTTCTCCTTCTTCCCGCCTTCCGCCGCCGGCCTCGCCTCGGTTTTCCTCGCCGGGAACTCGGCGTGCTCGCGGTCGGAGAACCCCTCAAAGCTCAGCCCTTCGGAATCGTAGAGAACCTCGCGTTTGGGCTCCGGCGTGGCCGCGCGCCGGTTCACCGTGATGGTTCTTTTGATGGCAAAAAGATCCGAGTCGTTCAGCTCCTGCACCGACGGCGGCACCACGCGCCGCCGCGACGCCTCGCCCTTCTCGGCCGCCTTCCCGTCGCCGCCGTCCCTGCGGGACCCGCGGCGCTCCCGGGACCTCGAGCGCTGCTTTTTCTTCTTCTTCTCCCCACGGTGTTTCTCTTTGTGCCGGGAGCGCCCGGAGCTGCCCGAGCGACGCCGGCGCCGTTTCTCCCGGGACCTCGAGCGCCGCGACCACGAGCGCCGGCGCGAGCGCGACCTGGACCCGCGCCGCCGGTGCCGCTCTTTGGATTTCGGCGCCGGCTCCGGAGCTTTTTTGGCGCTGACCCAGGCGCTCCCGGAGCCGCCGCGTTCCCGGGACCGTTTGGATTTTTTCCTGGACGTGGCCGACGGCGAGCGCGGCGACGGCGGCGCGCGGAGGCGACGCTGGCTGAGGATTTTCCTCCTCAAATCGGAGCCGTTGCCGCCGCCGTTGCCGCCGCCGCCGCCGCTTTTCCAACGCGGATCCGGCTGGGACTCGGCGCCAAAATCGGCTTCTTCGTCGGAGTCGGCGTGGAGAGACAGGAAATCATCGCCGCCCTCGGGCAGACGCGGCGCCCGCGGCTCCGGCGCGCGGCCTCGGGCGGCGCCGGCGCCGGTCCCGGTGGTGCCGCCGCCGCCGCCGCCGCCGCCACCGCCGCCACGGAAAATCCTCAAGGGGCTGAACCTCTCCTCCTCCGGCTGCACGATTTCTCCCTCCTCGATCTCCGAGTCGCCCGGCGTGCCCCACTCGCGGCGCCCGCGGTGCCGGGAGGGTTTTGGGGTGGCGCCGCGGGGTTGCGGGGGCGGCGCCGCCGGATTTTGGGGCGCTTTGGGGTTGCCGGGGGTCACCACCTCCAAGGAGAGTTTGCCGTCGAATTTGGGGTGAGCCTCGCTCTCGGCGCGGCCTTTGCCGCCCAGATCCACCACGAAGACGCGGCGGCGCGGTTCGGCCACGGCGCGCCTCATTTCGGAGCCTTCCTCGCGCTCCTCCTCCTCCTCCTCCTCCTCGTCTTCATCCTCCTCCTCCTCCTCCTCCTCGGGCAGGGTGGAGTCGGCGCCAGGGAGGGTTTGGAGGAGTCTTTGGGGGTTCCGGATCTTTCTCGAAGTCCTGGCTCAGGCTGTTGTCGTCGTAGATGCCGGCCAAGGTCTCCGAGATGCGGCTGATGCTGTGGGAAACGTCCGGCAGCAGCGCCGGCGCCTCTTCCTCCTCCTCCTCCTCCTCCTCCTCTTCCTCCTCCTCCTCCTCCTCTTCTTCCTCTTCCTCCTCCTCCTCTTCCTCCTCCTCCTCCTCGGGGCTGGGGCTGCTGCGGGACGAGCTGGGGTTGGAGCCCGTGGGGTCGAAGGGGTCGTACTTCTGGTCCTGCCGGCCTTCGGCCTCTTTGCCGGGCGAGGAAGAGGAGGCGGCGCCGCTGCCGTAACCAAAATCCGGGGGGGCTCCTCCTCCTCCTCCTCCTCCTGCGCCGCCGCCCCCCAAACCCGGGTTCTCCTCGTCGGTGGGGTGGAAAGGATCATAAATATCCAGGGAAGGAGAGCGGGGCCGGGCCGAGACGGGGCCGGGGGGGCCCGAGGAAGAGGAGGCGGACGAGGAGGAAGAGCGGGAGGAGGAAGAAGAGGAGGAGGAGGAGGAAGAGGAGGAAGAGTCGGCTTTTTCTGGCGGGTGGGTGCGGCCGGGCTCGTCCCGGCTGGCGGGGGGGGGCTGGGGGGGGCGCTGCTGCTGCTGCTGCTGCTGTTGGGGTCCCCCCGGCGCCCCCCCCCCGGGAGCGGCCGCTCGGGGTCCTCGGGGGCGGCGGGGGCCGGCCGGGGTGGGGGGAGGGGCTCGGCGGGTCCGGTGGGGGAGGGGAGGAGCGGGCGGGGTCCCGGCGGGGGGGCCTGGGGGGGATGGGGGACCCCCAGGGACGCGCCAGCGACGGGAGGAGGAGCCGGGGAGGTGACCTGGGGGGGGGGGGGGGGACAGAGAGGAGGGGAGGGAGGGGTCAGAGGAGCACAAAGATGTCCCCCAAAATCCCCCATTCCCACCTAAATCCCACATTTCCACCCTAAATCCCCCATTTCCACCCTAAATCCCCCATTTCCACCCTAAATCCCCCATTTCCACCCTAAATCCCCCATTTCCACCCTAAATCCTATAGAGATCCCATCAAATATCCCATTTCCACCTAAATCCCCCATTTCCACCTAAAACCTATAAAGATCCTATAAAAATATCCCATTTCCACCTAAATTCCACATTTCCAGACTAAAATCCCCCATTTCCAGCCTAAATCCTATAAAGATCCTATCAAAATATCCCATTTCCACCTAAGTTCCACATTTCCACCCTAAATCCCCATTTCCACCCTAAATCCTATAGAGATCCCATCAAAATATCCCATTTCCACCTAAATCCCCCATTTCCACCTAAATCCTATAAAGATCCTATCAAAATATCCCATTTCCACCTAAATTCCACATTTCCAGCCTAAATCCTATAAAGATCCCATCAAAATATCCCATTTCCACCTAAGTTCCACATTTCCAGCCTAAATCCCCCATTTCCAGCCTAAATCCCCCATTTCCATCCTAAATTCCCCATTTCCAGGCACAATTCCTCATTTCCAGCCAAACTTCTCCATTTTTACCTTAAATCCCCAATTTCCACCCCAAATCCTATAAAGATCCCCTCCAAATATCTCATTTCCAGCCAAAATTCTCCATTTCCACCCTGAATCCCCCATTTCTGCCATGTGAACCTCGTCTGCCCAACCCCCCCAAAATCCCCTCAAATTCCCCAAAATCCACCCAAATCCCCCCAAAAGTTCCCAAAATCCCCCCAAAACCCCTCGAAATTCCCCCAAACCCTCTGAAATCCCAACCAAAATCCCCTCAAAATGTTCCCAAAATCCTCCCCCAAATCTCTCCAAATATCCACCCTACGCCCCCAAACCTCCCAAAATCACCCCAAAACCTCCCCCAAATCCCCAAATCCTTTCCAAACCCCCCAAAAATCCCCTCAAAATCCCCCCAAAACCTCCTCAAATCCCCCAAAATCCACCCAAACCCTCTGAAATCCCAACCGAAATCCACCCAAATACCTCAAATCCCCCCAAAAATCCCTCCAAAATCCTCCCCCAAGCCCCCCACATATCCACCCAAACCCACCAAAATCACCCCAAAAATCACCCCAAAACCACCCCCAACCTCCACAAACCTCTTCAGAGCCCCCCAAAATCCCCCCTAAACCCCCAAAACCCTGCCCAAACCCTCCCGAAATCCTCCCAAATCCTCCAAAAATCACCTCAAAATTCCCCCAAGACCCTTCCAAATCCTCCCAGAATTGCCCCAAATCCCCCCAAAAATCCCCCCAAACCCCCCCCAAGCGCCCCCACCTGCTTTGGGGGCCCTCCAGGGCCGTTCCCTGCGCAGGAGCCCCGAGGCGGCCGCCAGCCCCCCCAGGTCGGCCACGCGAACCTCGGCCACCAACTCCAGCTCCTCGTCCTCGGGGGAGCCCTCGCCGCTGCGGGGACACGGGGCAGGGGTGAACCCCAGAAACCCGGCCCCGAACCCCAAACATGGAGCCCAAAAACCCCAAACATGGAGCCCAAAAACCCGGCCCCGAACCCCAAACATGGAGCCCAAAAACCCGGCCCCGAACCCCAAACATGGAGCCCAAACATGGAGCCCTGAACCCCAAACATGGAGCCCAAAGACCTCAAACATGGAGCCCAAAAACCCGGCCCCGAACCCCAAATATGGAACCCAAACATGGAGCCCAAAGACCTCAAACATGGAGCCCAAAAACCTGGCCCCGAACCCCAAACATGGAGCCCAAAAACCCCAAACATGGAGCCCAAAAACCCGGCCCCGAACCCCAAACATGGAGCCCAAAAACCCCAAACATGGAGCCCAAAAACCCGGCCCCGAACCCCAAACATGGAGCCCAAAGACCCGGCCCCGAACCCCAAACATGGAGCCCAAAAACCCGGCCCTGAACCCCAAAAATGGAGCCCAAACATGGAGCCCTGAACCCCAAACATGGAGCCCAAAAACCCGGCCCCAAACCCCAAACATGGAGCCCAAACATGGAGCCCTGAACCCCAAACATGGAGCCCAAAGACCTCAAACATGGAGCCCAAAAACCCGGCCCCGAACCCCAAATATGGAACCCCAGAAACCCGGCCCTGAACCCCAAACATGGAGCCCAAAAACCCGGCCCCGAACCCCAAACATGGAGCCCAAACATGGAGCCCTGAACCCCAAACATGGAGCCCAAAACCCCAAAAATGGAGCCCAAAAACCCGGCCCTGAACCCCAAACATGGAGCCCTGAACCCCAAACATGGAGCCCTGAACCCCAAACATGGAGCCCTGAACGACCCAAAAATGGAGCCCTGAAACCCCAAAAATGGAGCCCTGAAACCCCAAAAAGGGACCCCAATACCCCCCCCGAACCCCAAAAATGGAGCCCTGAACCCCCCAAAAATGGAGCCCTGAGCCCCCAAAAAGGGACCCCAAAAACCCCCTGAACCCCAAAAATGGAGCCCAAAAAGCTCCTGAACCCCAAAAATGGAGCCTTGAAGCCCAAAAAGGGACCCCAATACCGCCCCGGAACCCCAAAAATGGAGCCCTGAACCCCCAAAAAGGGACCTCAATACTCCCCTGAACCCCAAAAATGGAGCCCTGAATCCCCCAAAAAGGGACCTCAATACTCCCCTGAACCCCAAAAATGGAGCCCTGAACCCCCAAAAAGTGACCCCAATACCCCCTGAACCCCAAAAATGGAGCCCTGAGCCCCCCAAAAATGGAGCCCTGAACCCCCAAAAAGGGACCTCAATACTCCCCTGAACCCCAAAAATGGAGCCCTGAACCCCCCAAAAATGGAGCCCTGAGCCCCCAAAAAGTGACCCCAATACCCCCCTGAACCCCAAAAATGGAGCCCTGAGCCCCCCAAAAATGGACACAGACCACCCTGAACCCCAAAAAGGGACCCCCAACACCCTGCGTGGACCCTAAAAAGGGATAGAGAGACCCCCCCGGACCCCAAAATGGGACCCTAAAAGTCCCCCTATTTTTGGGGTCCCCCTCCCCAATTTTTGGGGTCCCTCCCCCCCCATTTTTAGGGTGTCCCCTCCCCAGTTTTGGGGTCCCCCCCCTCACCTGCTGAGCTGCAGCTGCTCCAGGGCCCCCCCCGGGCCCCCCATGGGCTCCCAAACCTGGGGGGGAAATCGGGGTCAGCACGGACTGGGATAGACTGGGATAAACTGGGAAATAAACTGGGATATACTGGGAAATAAACTGGGAAATAAACTGGGATATACTGGGATAGACTGGGATATACTGGGATAAACTGGGATAGACTGGGATAAACTGGGAAATAAACTGGGATATACTGGGATAAACTGGGAAATAAACTGGGATATACTGGGATATACTGGGATAGACTGGGATATACTGGGATATACTAGGATATACTGGGAAATAAACTGGGAAATAAACTGGGATAAACTGGGAAATAAACTGGGATATACTGGGAAATAAACTGGGAAATAAACTGGGATATACTGGGATAAACTGGGATATACTGGGAAATAAACTGGGATATACTGGGATAAACTGGGATATACTGAGAGGGACTAGGATAGACTGGGATATACTGGGATATACTGGGATAGACTGGGAAATAAACTGGGATATACTGGGAAATAAACTGGGATATACTGGGATATACTGGGAAATAAACTGGGAAATAAACTGGGATAGACTGGGATATACTGGGATAGACTGGGAAATAAACTGGGATATACTGGGATATACTGGGATAGACTGGGATATACTGGGATATACTGGGATATACTGGGAAATAAACTGGGAAATAAACTGGGATAGACTGGAAAATAAACTGGGATATACTGGGATAGACTGGGATATACTGGGATATACTGGGATAGACTGGGATAAACTGGGAAATAAACTGGGATATACTGGGATATACTGGGATAGACTGGGATATACTGGGATATACTAGGATATACTGGGAAATAAACTGGGAAATAAACTGGGATAAACTGGGAAATAAACTGGGATATACTGGGAAATAAACTGGGAAATAAACTGGGATATACTGGGATAAACTGGGATATACTGGGAGGGACTAGGATAGACTGGGATATACTGGGATATACTGGGATAGACTGGGAAATAAACTGGGATATACTGGGAAATAAACTGGGATATACTGGGAGGGACTAGGATAGACTGGGATATACTGGGATATACTGGGATAGACTGGGAAATAAACTGGGATAAACTGGGAAATAAACTGGGATATACTGGGAAATAAACTGGGATATACTGGGATAGACTGGGAAATAAACTGGGATATACTGGGAAATAAACTGGGATATACTGGGAAATAAACTGGGAAATAAACTGGGATATACTGGGATAAACTGGGATATACTAGGATATACTGGGAAATAAACTGGGATATGCTGGGAAATATACTGGGAAATAAACTGGGATATACTGGGATAAACTGGGAAATAAACTGGGATATGCTGGGAAATATACTGGGAAATAAACTGGGATATACTGGGATATACTGGGATAGACTGGGATATACTAGGATATACTGGGAAATAAACTGGGATAAACTGGGAAATAAACTGGGATATACTGGGAAATAAACTGGGATATACTGAGAAATAAACTGGGAAATAAACTGGGATATACTGGGAAATAAACTGGGATATACTGGGATAGACTGGGAAATAAACTGGGATATACTGGGATAAACTGGGATATACTGGGAGGGACTGGGAAGGATTGGAAGGGAACTGGAAGGGGATTGGGATGGGACTGGGATGGACTGGGAGGGACTGGAGGGGACTGGGATATACTGGGATATACTGGGAGGGAGGGATCTGGGATAAACTGGGAGGACCTGGGATGGACTGGGAGGGGACTGGAAGGGCACTAGGCTGAACTGGGATGGACTGGGATGTTGAACTGGTGTGAACTGGTCACTCACTGGTCTGAACTGGTCACTCACTGGTGTGAACTGGTCACTCACTGGTGTGAACTGGTCACTCACTGGTGTGAACTGGGCACTCACTGGTTTGAACTGGTCACTCACTGGTGTGAACTGGTCACTCACTGGTCTGAACTGGTCACTCACTGGTGTGAACTGGGCACTCACTGGTCTGAACTGGTCACTCACTGGTGTGAACTGGTCACTCACTGGTGTGAACTGGGCACTCACTGGTGTGAACTGGTCACTCACTGGTGTGAACTGGGCACTCACTGGTCTGAACTGGTCACTCACTGGTGTGAACTGGGCACTCACTGGTGTGAACTGGTCACTCACTGGTGTGAACTGGTCACTCACTGGTCTGAACTGGTCACTCACTGGTGTGAACTGGTCACTCACTGGTCTGAACTGGTCACTCACTGGTGTGAACTGGGCACTCACTGGTGTGAACTGGTCACTCACTGGTCTGAACTGGGCACTCACTGGTTTGAACTGGTCACTCACTGGTGTGAACTGGGCACTCACTGGTCTGAACTGGGCACTCACTGGTTTGAACTGGGCACTCACTGGTGTGAACTGGGCACTCACTGGTCTGAACTGGGCACTCACTGGTTTGAACTGGTCACTCACTGGTGTGAACTGGGCACTCACTGGTCTGAACTGGGCACTCACTGGTTTGAACTGGGCACTCACTGGTCTGAACCGGTCACTCACTGGTGTGAACTGGGCACTCACTGGTTTGAACTGGGCACTCACTGGTCTGAACCGGTCACTCACTGGTGTGAACTGGGCACTCACTGGTTTGAACTGGTCACTCACTGGTCTGAACTGGTCACTCACTGGTGTGAACTGGGCACTCACTGGTCTGAACTGGTCACTCACTGGTGTGAACTGGTCACTCACTGGTGTGAACTGGGCACTCACTGGTGTGAACTGGTCACTCACTGGTTTGAACTGGTCACTCACTGGTCTGAACTGGTCACTCACTGGTTTGAACTGGTCACTCACTGGTCTGAACTGGTCACTCACCGGGCCGCCCTCGGGCCGGGGTCCCCAACACCAGCGCTGCCGTGGGGGCTTCAGGGGGGGCTCTGGGGACACACAGGGGACACCTGAGACATTGGGGACACCCAGGGGACACCCCCGGGTGACACCACCCATCCCCCCAGGTGACACTGGGGACCCCCCGGGTGACACTGGGGACACCCCAGATGACAATGGACACCCCCAGGTGACAATGGACACCCCCAGGTGACACTGGGGACACCCCAGATGACAATGGACACCCCCAGGTGACAATGGGACCCCTCAGGTGACAATGGACACCCCCAGGTGACACTGGGGACACCCCCAGGTGACATTGGGGACACCCCCAGGTGACAATGGACACCCCCAGGTGACACTGGGGACACCCCCAGGTGACATTGGACACCCCCCGGGTGACACTGGGACCCCTCAGGTGACACTGGGACCCCTCAGGTGACAATGGACACCCCCAGGTGACACTGGGGACCCCCCGGGTGACACTGGGGACCCCCAGGTGACAATGGACACCCCCAGGTGACATTGGGAACACCCCCAGGTGACAATGGGACCCCTCAGGTGACACTGGACACCCCCAGGTGACACTGGGGACACCCCAGATGACAATGGACACCCTCAGGTGACAATGGACACCCCCAGGTGACACTGGGGACCCCCCGGGTGACACTGGGGACCCCCAGGTGACAATGGACACCCCCAGGTGACATTGGGAACACCCCCAGGTGACACCACCCATCCCCCCAGGTGACATTGGGGACACCCCCAGGTGACAATGGGACCCCTCAGGTGACAATGGACACCCCCAGGTGACATTGGGGACACCCCCAGGTGACAATGGGACCCCTCAGGTGACAATGGACACCCCCAGGTGACACTGGGGACACCCCCAGGTGACAATGGGACCCCTCAGGTGACAATGGACACCCCCAGGTGACACTGGGGACCCCCCGGGTGACATTGGACACCCCAGGTGACACTGGGGACACCCCAGATGACATTGGACACCCCCAGGTGACACTGGGGACACCCCCAGGTGACATTGGACACCCCCAGGTGACACCGGGACCCCCCGGGTGCCACAGGTGCCCTCACCTTGTCCCCAGGTGAAGGCGCCGCTCACCAGGCGCTGCAGGGCCTTCTGTGGGCGAGGGGAGACACAACAGCCTCAGGGGGGCCCAAACCACCCCAAAATATCCCAAAAATACCCCCCAAAATATCCCCAAAAGATCCCAAAAATACCCCAAAAATACCCCAAAACCACAAATCACCCCCACAAGATCCAAATTACCCAAAAAAATACCCTAAAAATACCCCAAGACTGCCCCAAACCACCCCAAAAATCCCCAAAACCATCCCCAAAGCTGCCCTAAAACACCCCAAAATACCCCAAAACCACCCCAAACACGGCACCAAAACAACCCAAAACAACCCCAAAAATACCCCAAAGCCACTGCAAACCACCTCAAAAATACCCCAAAACAACCCAAACTGCCCCCAAAATATCCCAAACCCACCCTAGAACAACCCAAAACGCCCCAAATCACCCCAAAACCCCCTCGGGAAGGTCCAATACCCCCTAAAATTACCCCAAAACCCACCTCAAACAGCCCAAAAATACCCCAAAAACCACTGCAAAACGCCCTCAGGGAGCTCCCATTCCCCCTAAAATTACTCCAGAGCACCCCCAAAAATACCCCAAAACCACCCCAAACCCCTTCAGGGGTTCCCTGCACCCCAAACCCCCTCAGGGGTGTCCCAGGCCCCCCAATCTCTCCCCCAGTCCCCTCCCAGTCCCTCCCAGTTCCCCCCAATCTCCCTCCCAGTCCCCCCCAATCCCTCCCAGTCTCACCAGTAGCCCCCCAATCTCCCCCCCAATCCCCTCCCAGTATATCCCAGTTCATTTCCCAGTCCCCCCCAGTCTCACCAGTTCCCCCCCAGTCCCCCCCAGTCTCACCAGTAGCCCCCCAATCTCCCTCCCAGTCTCACCAGCAGCCCCCCCAATCTCCCCCCCAGTCCCCCCCCCAGTCCCCCCCAATCTCCCTCCCAGTCCCCCCCAGTCCCTCCCAGTCCCCCCCAGTCTCACCAGTCCCCCCCAGTGCCCCCCAGTCTCACCAGTAGCCCCCCAATCTCCCTCCCAGTCCCCCCCAGTCTCACCAGTCCCCCCCAGTGCCCCCCAGTCTCACCAGTAGCCCCCCAATAGCCCCCCAGTCTCACCAGTAGCCCCCAATCTCCCTCCCAGTTCCCCCCAGTCCCTCCCAGTCCCTCCCAGTCTCACCAGTAGCCCCCCAATCTCCCTCCCAGTCCCCCCCAGTCCCTTCCAGTCCCTCCCAGTCTCACCAGTAGCCCCTCAATCTCCCCCCCAGTCCCCCCCCAGTCCCCCCCAATCTCCCTCCCAGTCCCCCCCAGTCCCTCCCAGTCCCCCCCCAGTCCCCCCCAGTCTCACCAGTCCCCCCCAGTTCCCCCCAGTCTCACCAGTCCCTCCCAGTCCCCCCCAGTCCCTCCCAGTCCCCCCCCAGTGCCCCCCAGTCTCACCAGCAGCCCCCCAATCTCCCTCCCAGTCCCCCCCCAGTCTCACCAGTTCCCCCCAGTCCCTCCCAGTCTCACCAGTAGCCCCTCAATCTCCCTCCCAGTCCCCCCCCAGTCCCCCCCAATCTCCCCCCCAGTCCCCCCCCAGTCCCCCCCAGTCTCACCAGTCCCCCCCAGTCCCCCCCAGTCTCACCAGTCCCCCCCAGTCCCCCCCAGTCTCACCAGTCCCTCCCAGTCCCCCCCAGTCTCACCAGTCCCTCCCAGTCCCCCCCCCAGTCCCCCCCAGTCCCTCCCAGTCCCCCCCAGTCTCACCAGTCCCCCCCAGTGCCCCCCAGTCTCACCAGTCCCTCCCAGTGCCCCCCAGTCTCACCAGTCCCCCCCAGTGCCCCCCAGTCTCACCAGTAGCCCCTGGCTGGGCCGCAGGGACCCCTCAGGTTCTGGGGGGGCTCCCCCGGGTCCCCCCCCCCCATCCTCGCCCGGCCCCGCCGGGTCCTCCCCCCCCCGGGGGGGCTTCTCCTCCTCCTCCATGGACGGCGATGCCCTGGAAAGGGGAAAAAGGGGTTGGGGGCACCCAAAAATGGGGTTTGTACCCCAAAATTGGGGTTTTGTACCTCAAAATTGGGTTTTGTACCTCAAAAATGAGATTTTTCTACCCCAAAATCAGGGTTTTGTACCCCAAAATTGGGATTTTGTACCCCAAAATTGGGGGTTTGTACCCCAAAATTGGGGTTTTGTACTCTAAAGTTGGGATTTTCTACCCCAAAATTCAGATTTTCTACCCCAATTTAAATTGGGATTTTATACCCCAAAATTGGGATTCTGCACCCCAATTTAAATTGGGATTTTGTACCTCAAAATTGGGATTTTCTACCCCAAAATTGGGATTTTCTACCCCAAAATTGGGGGTTTGTACATCAAAATTGGGATTTTCTACCCCAAAATGGGGATTTCCTACCCCAAGTTAAATTGGGATTTTGTACTCCAAAATTGGGATTTTCTACCCCAAAATTGGGGATTTTTGTCCCTCAAAATTGGGATTTTCTACCCCAAAATTGGGATTTTGTACCTCAAAATTGGGATTTTCTACCCCCATTTCTCCCTCTGGTTAAATTCCCAAATTTTTCCCCTTTTTTTTTCAGCCTAAATTTTCATTTTTCGGTCTCAAAATCTCAACTCTTACCCTAAAATTCTCTTCCTTGTACTAAACCCCACCCCAAATCTCACCTTTGTTCCTCATTTTTACCCCAAAATTCTCAATTTCTCCCCAAAATCCCAATCCTAAAATTCTTCTCTCTCTCCTAATCCCCCCCAAATATCCCAAACCCCACCTCAGTCCCTGCTTTTACCCCAAAATCCTCACATTTTCCCCAAAATTCTCCTCCCTGCCTCCAACTCCCACCCCAAATCCCAATCCATCTCAGTCCCCACTTTTACCCCAAAATTCTCAATTTCTCCCCAAAAATCTTCAATTCCTGCCCCAAAATTCTCCTCCCTGTCCTAAACCCCACCCCAAATATCCCCAATCCTGCCCCAAATTCCACCTCAGTTCCCATTTTTACCCCAAAATTTTCAATTTCTCACCCAAATTCTCAATTCCCAGCCCAAAATCCCCTCCCTGTCCCCCCTCTAATTATTTTTTTTTCCCTAAATCCTCAATTTCTCCCTCAAAATCCCACCCCAAATTATCCAATTCTGCCCCAAATCCTCTTTTCCCACCCCAAATCCCTCCCCTCATCCCAAATCTCCTCTTCTGACCCCAAAATCCCTCTGTTCCTCCCCCAAATCCCATCCCCGGATCCCAAATGTGCCTTTTTTAGCCCAAACCCTTTCCCTGTACCCAAAATCCTCCGTTTCTCACCCAAATCCCCTCCCCACATCCCAAATCCTCTTTTCCTTCCCCCAAATCCCTCCCAGAGCCCCCAAATCTTCATTTTCTTCCCCCAAATCCTTCCTAGACCCCCCCAAATTCCCCATCCCACCCCAAATCCACATTTTCTTCCCCCAAATCCCTTCCAGAACCCCCAAATCCCATCCCCACACCCCAAATTCCCCATCCCAGCCCAAATCCTCCTTTTTTTACCCCAAATCCCCTCCTGCACCGCAAACCCCCTCAAATCCCCAAATCCCACCCCAAACCCCCTCAATCTCCCCCAAACCCCCTCAATCTCCCCCAAACCCCCAAATCCCACCCCAAATTCGCTCAATCTCCCCCAAACCCCCTCAACCTCCCCCAAATCCCCTCAATATTCCCCAAATCCCCCCTTTTCGGCCCCGAATCCCCAAATCCCACCCCAAATCCCCTCAATATTCCCCAAACCCCCTCAGCTCCCTCCTCCCCTCACGCCCCCTCCCCATCTCCCCCCGCCCCCTCCCGCCCCCCGGATCCCCCCCAAACGCCGCCGTTCCCGCCCCAAACCACCTCGAACCCCCTTTTCTCCCTTGTCTCCCCCCCGAACTTCCCCTCAAGACCCCCGTCCCCATTCCGGACCCCCTGAGGACCCCCTAAAACCGCCCCAAATCCCCCCGACCCCCGCCCGGGCCCGGCCGCCATTTTACCGCGGCTCCTCCGCTCCCTCCGCTGGGGGGCGTGGCCGCGCGGTGCATGACGGGTAGCGCCGCCTACCGGGTGGGAGGACCCGCGCCGCGCGCCGTTGCCAGGCGACGCCGCCAGCGTGGCCACGCCCCCATACTCAACCGCTCCCAATCACAGCGGCCCCTCCCACCCTTCGACCACGCCCGCGGTTTGGCCCCGCCCACTTTCTGCACGAATTGGAACTGCGCGCTCGCGCATGGGGGCGGGGTTTGAATATATTAAAGGGAGGTCACGCCCCCTGGAAGCGGGGGTGGATTTGGGGGCTTCGGGAGGGAATTTCGGGGGGTCCGGAGAGCGGTTTGGGAGATCCCGAGGGGATTTTTCTACCCCCAGAAGTTCTGGGGGGTCCCGAGTGCGGTTTGGAGGCTCCCGAGAGGATTCTGCGGTGTCTCGAGGGGATACTGGGGATTCCAGGTGCATTTTTGGGGGTCCCAAGGAGATTTTGGGAGGTGCTGAGAGCGGTTTAGGACGTCCCGAGCGGATTTTGGGGGGTCCCAAGTGTGGTTTGTGAGGTACCGAGGGGATTTGGGGGGGTCCCGAGGGGATTTTTGGGGGTCCTTGGTGTGTTTGGGGGATCCTGAGGGGATTTTGGGTTGTCCCGAGAGGATTCTGGGAGGCCTGAGTGCATTTTGGGGGATCCCGAGGGATTTTGGGGGGCTCAGGGTGTGTTCAGGGAGGTCCCGAGGGGATTTGGGGGATCCCAGGTGCATTTTGGGAGGTCCTGATGGGATTTTGGGGGGTCCTTGGTGTGTTTCAGAAGGTCCCGGGTGCATTTTGGGGGGTCCCGAGGGGATTTTGAGTGTCCTTGGTGCATTTTGGGGATCCCGAGGGGATTTTGGGGGTCCCCTGTGTGTTTTGGTGAGGGTTTTGTGGGTTTGAGACCCCCTCCTCAATCCATCCGACCCCCCCAAAATCTGACCCCTTCCATTCCTAAAACCCCCCCCAACTCTGTCCCTCCCTGCCAAATCCCATTCACCCCCGGTCCTGCCCCCATTTCCCCCCAAAATCCCCCCCAGACCCCTCCCAAACACCCTCTACCCCCTTGCTGACCCCCCAAATTCCCGCCTTTCCCCAAAAAAAAAACCCTCACAGAGCCTTGGGAACAATTAAAAGGTCTCAACAACACCCACAACATGCCATAAAATACGGTAGAAAAGGGGGGCACCCCCCAGTTCTCACCCTAAAACCCCAATTTTCCTCTGAGGGATGTCCCAGCCTCACCCTTCCCCACCCCAAAATTCCCTTTTCTGCCCCACTCCCCCTCTTTTTCCCCCTCAATCCAAATTTTCCACCTCCAGGAGCCCCTTTTGAACCCCAAATCCTGCTCCAAGCCCCCACATTCCCTCCCTGCACCCCAAATTTATCCTCACACCAAAAATCTCCCATTCCCACCCCAAATCCCTCCCAGTACCCACACGGCCAAATCCCCAAATCCCTCTCAGTCCCATCCACCGAATCCCCCCAAATCCTGCTGTTTCTGCCCCAAATCCCCCCAAATCCTGCTGTTTCTGCCCCAAATCCCCCCAAATCCTGCTGTTTCTGCCCCAAATCACCCCAAATCCTGCTGTTTCTGCCCCAAATCACCCCATACCCCATTTTTTCCTTCTCCCCCTCACAATCTTCCCCTCAGAACCCTTTTCAACCTCTGAAACCCCCTCAAAATCCCCCAAAACCACCCCAATCCCCCCTGAATCCCACCCAGGCCCTGCCGCCATCTGCCCGCGCCTTCCTGGCCACACAAAAATAAAATTTACAAGAGTAAAACTTACAATTTTTCCATCTTGTGCTGTAATCTTTTTTCCTCCCATGGGTTCTTGGTCCTTTCCGTGGGAGCAAAGGTGGAGGGAATGTTCCATGGCTTTGGATTCTCCTGGTCAGGCCCAGATTTTTCTCCTCACTGCTTCAACTCCACGGTCTCGGATGTCTTGTTCCAAAAAGCAATTTATTCAGGGAAACATTTAGAGCAGGACCCTGATCATGGGACTCTTGGGTTCCTGTCGTTTGTCTTGCAATTTTCCCTTTTTTTCCTCACGTTTCCTGATCTTTTTCCCCTCATGGTTCCCTCCATTTTCTCCCCTCACGTTTCCCGCTCTTTCCTCCCCTCACGTTTCCCGCTCTTTCCTCCCCTCCCTTTTCCTCTTTTTTCCTCTTTTTCCACCCTTTTTTGCCTCATGTTTCCCATTTTTACCTCACATTTTCCACTTTTTCCCCCCCCTCACATTTCCCACCCTTTTGTCCACTCACATTTCCCGACATCTTTTCCTTTCACTTTTCCCACCCTTTTATCCCTCATATTTCTCATTTTTTACCCCACATTTCCTGCCCTCTTCTCCCCTCACGTTTCCCAACATTTTTTCCTCTCACTTTTCCTGTAATTCTCCCCCTTACATTCCCCATTTTTACTCATGTTTCCCGCCCTTTCCTCCCCTCACGTTTCCCACCATTTTTTCCCTTCATTTTTTCCACCCTTTTCCCCTCACGTTTTCTGCCCTTTTTCCTCTCACACTTCCGCCTTTCCCCCTCACATTTCCTGTCTTTTTTCCTCGTGTTTTTCTTCCTTTTACCCTCCTGTTTCCTGCCCTTTTTCCCCCTCACGTTTCCCTCCCTTTTCTCCCTTCATGTTTCCTGCCTGTTCCCCCTCACATTTCTCACTATTTTCCCCTCACATTTCTCACTATTTTCCCCTCACATTTCTCACTTTCCCCTCACATTTTCTGCCCTTTTTCATCTCACACTTCCTGCCTTTTCTCCTCACATTTTTTCCATTTTCTCCTCTTTTCCCCATCCCTCCCCTTTTCCCCCCTCCCATTTCTTACCCTTTTCCCCCTCATGTTCCCCATCGTTTTTCCCCCCATATTTCCCACACTTTTCCCTCCCTTTTGCCCCCTCACAGACTCTCAGCAGCTCATTAAGAAGCAGAAATGTCCCTTTAATGACAACACGTCTGCACCTCCCAATTTAAAGCAAATTTAATTTATCGTCTCGTCCTAAATCCTAAATGTCCAAATTTTTATTACTCTAATTATATTACTATGTTTATAAACATTTTATTATTATTAGACTTTAAAAATTTTAAAAACAAGTGATTGGCGTTTTTCATATCTCTGGTGCGAGCACCTCATCCCTTTCTTTAAAAAAATTATCCCACATACATAGTTTCTATTTTAACATTGTGTTATAACCTAAAACTATATTTGAAAAAATATATACAGCAAAATCTGGGGGAGGTCCTGACCGAGTGTTGGCTCGAGATTTGGGGTGGGGGGGTCCCCAAAATCGGTGAAAATCCTGGAAGAGTCTTGGCTTATCAGGGCTTTTTCCTCTCCCATTTCCCACCATTTTTTCCTCTCACTTTTCCCACCCCAAATCCCTCCCCTCATCCCAAATCTCCTCTTCTGACCCCAAAATTCCTCCCCCAGATCCCATCGCATTATCACCACACATGTAAGGGTTGTTAGGAGCATGGGCGGGTGCACCTGTCCCTGTCCGTCTGTCCTTTTTCACTCCCTCCTTGTGGTTCAATAAATCTTTGGAATTTTAGAAATGGAGCTGTCACTTCTCAAACTCCCGAGCCGGGGACATCCCGGGGTTGGTGACTTCAGGGATTCTCCAAATCCGGGCGAGTTTCGGGTCCATTCACTCGCAGTTCTGACACAAATTTGGGAAAGGGTTAAAAATAGGGAAGGAAGGGGCGGGGCTTGGGAAGGCTCTGGTGAAAGTGAAAGTTCTCATCAATTTTGGGAATGATCGGCTCTGTTGACCCTGAGGAGGTCACTGGGGAGAGGGGAAAGAGCCCCGGCTGTGCTGGGAACAGCGGGAGGAGAGCCCGGAGTGGGGGAGAAGGTTCTGGAACCAGAGAGAGCCTGAGCTGAGGAGATCCCAGAGCTGAGGAGATCCCGGAGCTGAGGAGATTTGGGAGCTGAGATCCCGGAGCTGAGGAGATTTGGGAGCTGAGGAGATCCCGGAGCTGAGATCCCAGAGCTGAGGAGATCCCAGAGCTGAGGAGATCCCGGAGCTGAGGAGATCCCAGAGCTGAGGAGATCCCGGAGCTGAGGAGATCCCAGAGCTGAGGAGATCCCGGAGCTGAGGAGATCCCGGAGCTGAGGAGATCCCAGAGCTGAGGAGATCCCGGAGCTGAGGAGATCCCGGAGCTGAGGAGATCCCAGAGCTGAGGAGATCCCGGAGCTGAGGAGATCCCGGAGCTGAGGAGATCCCGGAGCTGAGGAGATCCCAGAGCTGAGGAGAGCCCGGAGCTGAGGAGATCCCGGAGCTGAGGAGATCCCGGAGCTGAGGAGATTTGGGAGCTGAGGAGATCCTGATCCAGGATGGGGGTGAACATCAGCCGCTTTGTGGAAATCAAGGTCGTGAACAAGACCCAGAACATGGCCCTGAAGGACCCCAGGTGAGGCTGGGGGGAGATCAGAGGGACCCTCGGGGTGCTGGGGGGCAGCTCCAGGTGGGATCTCCATCCCAGGCTGGGATCGTGTCCCAGGGCTGGGATCATCTCCAGGGTCTGGGATCATCTCCCAGGTCCCAGCTCCTCCCAATGGTCCCAGCAGATCCCGTGGTGCTGGGACAATCTCCACGTGCTCCCACCACCCCGCTATGACCCCAGCCCCCAAATTCCTCTCTCCAGGACCCACTTCTACAGCGGCGAGAGCCTCAGTGACCCCCAGCCCTCGGTGCCCCGCGGGTTCCTCCAGCAGCTGCAAGTTCACCAACAAATCGGCGTTCTGGGGCTGTAACGGGGTCCTGGCCTACGAGGCCGACTCCTTCACCTTGGCCATCTACTTCTCCAACCCCATCGACTACAACCGATTCTCCGTGGAGATGGGCCTGGAGCTCTCCCTGGACAAGGTTCACAGGAAGGACCTGGGGGCCGCCTACAACCGCCTGGTCAGGAGCTCCCAGGGCTGCTCCGACAGCTCCATGTTCCCCTGCGTCATCCTCAAGGAAAACCAGGATAAAGTGCAGCTGAGCGCTGGCCCCGTCACGGTGACGGCCACCATGGACAGGGGCAGGAGCGCGGCCATCAGGGTGGAGGTGCAGGAACGGGGGGTGGAGGGACGGGGGAGCTCAGGCGGTGAAGCCGGGATGGAGACCCCAGGTCCAGCGTCAGGCATCACCCAGCACCCCAACGCCCAGGAGAAGTGAGAACCTGCAGGACCTTCAGGGGAACCTTCAGGACAGGGGTTTTTCGCTTTTTGGGGTTTTTCGGTTTTTGGGGTTTTTTTCCGATTTTTGGGGGTTTTCCGCAGGCTCAGGGTTTGGGGGGGGGAGGGGGTTTGGGGGCGCTGGGTTTGGGGTGGGTTTGTCTCCTGGGGGAGGGGAAAAAAAAGGGGGAGGGGTTAGAGGGGGGTGTGGCCAGGTGTGCCCACAGGTGTCCCCAGGTGTCCCCAGGTACCCACAGGTGTGCCCAGGTGTGCTCAGGTGTGTGCCCAGGTGCCCCAGGTGTCCCCAAGTACCCTCAGGTGTCCCCAGGTGTGTCTACAGGTGTGCCCCAGGTGCCCCCAGGTACCCTCAGGTGTGCCCAGGTGTACCCACAGGTGTGCCCAGGTGTCCCCAAGTACCCACAGGTGTCCCCAGATGTGCCCACAAGTGTGCCCAGCTGTCCCACAGGTGTGTGCCCAGGTGTGTCCTCAAGTGTGCCCAGGTGAACCCCAAGTGTCTCAGGTGTCCCCAAATGCTCCCAGGTGTCCCTTGGGTGTGCCCAGTGCACCCAGGTGTGCCCACAGGTGTGCCCAGCTGTCCCCAGGTACCCACAGGTGTTCCCCCAGGAGCCCCCAAGTACTCCCAGGTGTGCCCAGGTGTGCCCCCAGGTCTCCACAAGTGTCCCCAGGTGTGTCCAGGTGTGCCCACAGGTGTGCCCAGGTGCCCCCAGGTGTGTGCCCAGGAGTCCCCAAGTGTGCCCACAGGTGTCCCCAAGCACCTCTAATAACCCATAGAGACCCCTAGAGCCCCATAGACCCTTCTAGAACCCCATAGACACCTGTAGACACCTCTGGAACCCCATAGGTGCATATGGAACCCTGGAGATGCCTAAAAACCCTTGTAGGACCCTCAAGAACCCTGTAGGCACCTCTAGAACCCCTTGGGCACACCTGGAACCCCTCACAGACCCGAGGAACCTTCAGCAGAACCTCGGGGGCACCAGGAGAACCTCAGAGGAACCACCAGGACCTTCTGGACACCCCTGGACCCTCACGGACACCCCGGGGTTGGGGTCTCCCACCAACTTCCGCTTTGGGTCCCTCCCAGACCCCCCTCGCTCCCTTTTTGCTTTGCTCAATAAAATTAGAAATTCTTGCACTTGGTCCAGTGAGTAAAAAAATCTGGGATTTGGGATCCCAGGGGGACGCCTGGGATTTGGGGAGAATTTGGGGTCTGGGATTTGGGGGATGTTTGAGAACGGGGGTGACTTGGAACTGGGGGGGATCTGGGAATGGGGAGCCTGGGATTGCACCGGGGACAGGGGAGGGAACTGGGGAGGAGAAGATCTCACATTTCCCTCCCTTTTCCCCCTCATGTTTCCCTCCCTTTTCCCCCTCATGTTTCCCATTTCCCCCTCACATTTCCCCCCATTTTCTCCCTCACGTTTCCTTCCCTTTTCTTCCCTCACACTTCACGCCTTTTCCCCTCACATTTCCTGGCTTTTTTCCTCGTTTTTTTTCTCCCTTTCCCCCCCTCACATTTCCCGCCCTTTTGTCCCCTCGTGTTTCCTGCCCTTTTCCCCTGACATTTCTCACTTTCCCCCCTCACATTTTCTGCCCCTTTTCCTCTCACATTTCCTGCCTCTCCCCCTTACCCTTCCTGCCCTTTTTTCCCCTCATGTTTCCCCCCCTTTTCTCCCCTCACCTTTCCCGCCCTTTCCTCCCCTCACACTTCACACCATTTTTTCTCTCACTTTTTCCACCCTTTTTCCCCTCACATTTCTTCTTTTTTACCTCACGTTTTCCACCTCTTTTCCCCTCAGGTTTCCCATTTTTAACCTCACATTTTCTGCCTTTTTTCTCCTCATGTTTCCCCCCCCTTTTCACCCCTCACGCTTCTGAACACTCTTCCCTCTCACTTTTCCACCATTTATTCCACAACATTTCCCATTTTTTACCTCACATTTTCTGCCTTTTTTTCCCCTTACTGTTTTCTCCCCTCACATTTCCCACTTTTTTCTCCTCTCACCTTCCCCACCATTTTTCCCTCTCACTTTTCCACCATTTTTTCCCTCACATTTCCCTCTTTTTTACCTCACATTTTCTGCTTTTTTTCCCCCTCACATTTCCCACGTTTCCCACCATTTTTTCCTCTCACTTTTCCCACCCTATTTCCCCCCACATTTCCCATTTTTTACCTCACATTTTCCACCTTTTTTCCCCTCATGTTTCATGGCCTTCTACCCTCACATTTCCCCCACTTTTCTCCCCTCGCATTTCCCCCATTTTCCCCCTCACATTTCCTGCTCTTTTCTCCCCTCACCTTTCCCACCCTTTCTCCCCTCACATTTCCCACCATTTTTTCCCCTCCCCTTTCCCACCTTTTTGCTCCTGCCTTTTTCTCCCCTCATTTTCCCCCCCAAAATTGGCATTTCCTCCTGATTCTTCCACTCCTCCTGGCTGTCTCCATGTCCATCCCCCTCACTGCCCTCACAGCCCTTGGTCTTTTTTTGCCATCCTCAACCTCTGACAGCTCGGGACCCTTCCTTCGTTTCATTGCTGCTTTTAATAACTTACTCTCTAGGAATAAAATGATTCTCTACGTAATATAAAAGAAATTATTTCCCTATGTAATGAATTATATAAGAGGGATCCGCACATGGAACGTTAGGTGTGGAACACTGGGGTGTCACAATGGACCCTCCCCTGCCACCAGGACTTGTTGGCGTGAGGGCAGCCCCCAGCCCTCAGTGTCCCTCAGGACAGCGACCAGACAGGACGGGAGCGCGCAGCTGGCGGCAAACCCGCGAGCACAGCTCACGACTTGCCCCGAACCCATCAGATTTTCACCCGACCCATCCATCTATCCCCCCTTCCTTAGAGTCATCCATTCTCCTGTAGAATGGAGGAGACATCTCCAAGTCAGCCCAAGGTGGGCTGGGAGAAGGCGGAGACTCCTAAAAAGAGAAGATCTGCAGAGGAGCCCATCGAGATGACCATGGTGGAGCATCTCAGTGAGTGAGGGGCCCTGAGGGACTGGGCAGGGCTGGGCCCCGGCAGTGAAGGGGACCCATTTTCTGCTCCTTCCCCTCTCCCGCCACAGCGCTCCCTGCAGCTCTCCCTCTCTCCCTCTTTCTCAGATAACAGCTGGATCCCTGTTTATTCACGGCGTTCCGTGGAGTTCATCCACGCTTTTGCCACCGACCCCAGCAAGGTACCAGTGTTGGATGGTGGCTGCGCCTGCTGCTGGCTCTGCTCTCTCAGGGCTCTCAGTGTCCTCTCTTGACGCTGTCCCGTTGCCCCTGTCCCCCCAGTTCCAGGACGAGGAGCAGAAGGAGGAGTTCCTCCACAGCATCTCCAGCCTGTGCAGGGACGCCGTGCGCCATGATTTCTGCGAGGACCTGATTGAATTCTGCAGCAGATACAACCTGGTGGAGATGATCCAGGTGAGGGGGCAGGGACCCTCGTTATCCTGCGAGGGGCAGGACGTGGCTCTGGTGGCAGCTGCCATGTTCTAGCCCAGCTGTGCCCTGCAGACGCTGCTGAATTTGGAGCCCAGGGATGAGACTTGCAATCGGCTGCCGCGCCTCGCCATGCTCGCCTTTGCTGGACTGAGGTACCGACCCAAGGGCCCTCAGACCCTGCCCGTCCCTCTTTTATTTCCTCTCACTTTTCCCACTCTTTTTCCCCTCCCAATTCCCATTTTTCAATGGGAATTGAAAAACGCAGCACCCTTCAGGTGCTGCTCCCATCACCAGTGTCCAACCGGGCCCCTCCTCTCTCGGCAGCACCATCGGGGCAGCGCTGGACACCAAAAAGATTTTAAGGCTCTGCTTCAACAGCGTCTTTTTCCTTCGCCCGTGCTCGGCAATGTCAGACGAGGAAGAGGCCCTGTGTACTCGGGTGAGTGCTGGGAGAACTTGAGGAGCCCCCAGTCCTTCTGGGCTGCTCCTGGACTCAAGATCCAGTGTGAGCTTCACTTTCCAACCCTCGTTCCTTCACCCCTTGCTGGGCTCCAGCACCAGCACGCGTCCTGTTCCCGCGTCCCTCCCCTCCCACTGCGAGTTCAGATCAGCGTCCTGGGGTGGGAGGGACCGCAGCATCACGGCCGCCTGCTCTCTGCCATCCTTGCAGGCCCTGCTCTCCATGGACACCATGCTGGAGGTGATGGTGCTCAACGCTCCCCGCTCCAAAAGCTGCGAGATGCTGCAGAACATCTTGGAGGTCTGGGCTGTGGGGAAGGTGGAAGGAGCAGCTCCGGGTGCTCCTCACTCTGGAGGGGAAGGAGCTCAGGGTTGTGTCCAGTCTTGTCCCGGACGAGCCTCCCTGGAGGATTTGCTTGAGGGCAGAGGGAGCCTGGAGGGACGCTGCAAGTGTTCCTCAGGAGAGCAGCCGTGTTGCTGCTGTTTGTGTCCTGGTTTGGAAAGACAGGAGCCTGCTAAGCTTCTCCTGAAATGGAGATTGTAAACTTTCTTTACTTTTCTGAATTGCTATAAATTTTAAATGAAGGGGCTCTCAGGCAAAAAAAAAAAAAAAAAAAAAAAAAAAAAAAAAGGGAGCAGGAAATAACAGTTCTTTAATAGGGAAGAAAATAGGATGGTGCAAGTGTTTCTCAGGAGAGGAGCCACGTTGTTGCTGCTGGGGTTGGTGTCAGTGTCTTGGTTTGGAAAGACAGGAGTCTGCTAAGCTTCTCCTGAAATGGAGATTGTAAACTTTCTTTACTTTTCTGAATTGCTATAAATTTTAAATTAAGGAGCACTCAGGCAAAAAAAAAAAAAAAAAAAAAAAAAAAAAAAAAAAGAGCAGGAATAATAGTTCTTTAAAAAAAAGGATAAAATAAACAATGCAGTACACTAGAACAACGCTGACAGAGTCAGAACTCAACCTAACACCTTGTGTTGGTAGCAGTCCAATTGGAATTGTGGCTGCAGTCCTCCTGAAGTGTCAGGTGTGGTTTTGTTGGAGCAGGGGGTGCTGTAGAAAAGAATTTATTCTTCCTCTGGAGGTCTAGTGGAAGAAGAAGCAGCTGCTGTTGTTTCTGGGCAATCCGGTGGAGAAAGCTGTGCTGATGTTTTAGAACTTCTGGGTTATAAATGCTCGGCTCCTCCCTCTGGGCGGAGCATCTCCCGATGGGACGCTGTAGTTCTTATCAGTCATGCACTGACATTTAAGAGCTTGTTATCTGCAAAAGTTCTTTCTCGAGGGAGAAAGAACTTTTTCTTCTCACCTGCAGCTTCTCTGTCCGCAGGTTCTGCTGGATTACCTGTTCTCTGACGTGGCAGCAGTGCAGGAGAGGGTCATGGACAGGATCAAGCTGGTGAGCCATTTGCTGGCTGTCATCGCCAGCAAGGAGGTAAGGACGGGTCACCCTCCATCCCTGTGTCCTGGTACAGCCACAGCCCCCAAATGCCTTCAGACCTCACCTCAACCCTTCTGCTCTTCCCCTGCTTGGCCCAGGATGATGAAGATGAGGGCGATGATGCTCCCAGAGGACAGGATGATGAAGATGAGGGCGATGATGCTCCCAGAGGACAGATCGAGATCCCAGCCCTGGGGAAGCTGGTGGGCCATCTGTTTTTCAAGTTGTTCAAGCCACAGGAAAGCATCTCAACGGTGGTGGAAATTCTCTGCACCCTCATGACGATCCTCTCTGAGCAGAAATGTAAGAGAAGCCGTGGTGGGCTGCATTCCCCACATACACCTCTTTATCTCCTTGGCCTTGTGATGGGCCCTTGTTCTTGGTGTGGGTGCCACCATCACCTCTTTTTAGGTGACACGGCAGAGAGTCGTGTCCAGCCCCCAGAACACTGGGAATCTGAGATCACCTCCTGGGTGAACGCGTCCAGCGCCTGCAAAGTTCAGGTATGGAGCCATCCCACCTTGCTGGGGCTCTCCCCTGGGGCATCAGCAGGGGGATTTGTGTGTGCAATGGGGCCCAGGACCAGAGGGGATGTCCCTGGTGAAATGAGAATTGTGAGAAATTGTGGGCGGGAAATGGGAGGAGGAAAGGGTGGGAAATGTGAGGGCACAAAATGGTGGGGAAGGTGAGGGGAGAAAATGATGGGGAATGTGAGGGGAGAAAAGGGCGGGAAAGGTGAGGGGAGAAAAGGGCGGGAAACATGAAGGGGGAAAAGTGGGGGAAACATGAAGGGGGAAAAGTGGGGGAAACATGAAGGGGGAAAAGTGGGGGAAACAGGAAGGGGGAAAAGTGGGGGAAATGTGAGGGGAGAAAAGGCCGGGAGACATGAGGGGGAAAAGGGCAGGAAACATGAGGGAGGAAAAGGGCACTGGCTGGCACTGACCTCTGCTCCCTTCCTTCCTGCCCCAGGCCTTTGGGAGATACCTCGGGCCAGATGAGAGGACAGGAGTCGTCCTTGAGGCCATCGAGATCTTGGGACGTTGCAACCTCATGAACAAGGATGGGCCGGGGGAGTTTCTGGAGGAGGCCATGAATTGCCCTGAGATGTGGCTGACGGATGTAAGTGACCTGTGGTGGGATTGCTTTGCCCTTGAGCCCTGTCAGGTTCCTGCCTCCCTCCCTCTCAAAGGGACGCTGCTGAAGCCACCTCGAGGCAGCTTAGCCAGATCTGCCTCACCTGCTCTTGCTCTTGGTGCTGTCTGCGCTTTTCCCTGGCATTTTGTCCAGGGTGCTGATTCCAAACCTCCGTTCAGATCTGGAATTAACACCTTTTTGCCATCTGTGCCTGGTGTGGTGACTTATTTTATGTCAGATTTTCCTTCTTTGGCAGTGCTTTGAGATGAGTTAACTGCATTATTTAAATCCTGACAAAGGGATGGGCAGGGCAGCCCAAGATACAGCAACACCACCGTGACCTGTGTTCCCTGCAGGTGCCAAAGGTTGTGAGACACATCTTTCAGTATTGTAACAAGAAAAACACAGCAACCGCTGACAGCTTTCACTCCCTGCTTGTCTTCCTGGTGAATAACTGGCCTGACAAGGTCATCACGACAGCTCTGGAGGCCCCACCGGATTTCAGGTACTGGCCCTGACCACCTGGAGAGCTTTTTCCCCGTGGGGAGATTGCGGCTGCCAGACCCAAGGCCGCGCCAAGGCCAGGCAGGGCGGTGGTGGCCGAGGCAGCCATGTTGACAGCGCTCTGCCTTGCAGCGACAAAGTCGGTCTGTGGACGGCCATGTTCTCTGCGCGCCAGACTCTGGAGAAGGTTCTGAAGGAGCTGCAGGTCCAAGTCCACATCTGGCACGGCAACATCTTCACCGCGGAGCAGAAGTCGTGCCTCGCTTTCTTATACGTGAGTCCGCAGGGAAAAGCCCACGTGCCCTCGCCCTCAGCCGTGCCAGGGGAGCCCTGCCAGCTCTCTGCTGCTTGTTTCCCAGGTGCTGGCCAACGATAACATGCTGGCGGAAGGAATAAGTCCACTCTACAAGAACTTGAGCCTTCTGAGTTCACCAAAGATGGAAATGGTCCCTCTGGTGCTCAGGGCTCTGGAGACGCTGTCGGAGAGCGCCAAGACGGTGAGCAGGCATCTGTCAGGGGCAGAATGTGACACCTGGACTCTGAGGTCTCAGAGAAGATGGTGGCTTGGTTGGGCTGGGAGTCAGCTGCTGGGGTGACTGCTCTGAACGCCCTGCCTGCCATGATGTGGCCTGGTGGCTGTTTTGGGAGCTGAGCAGGCCCAGAAATTCTCACAGAATGGAAACCGTCTTGTACGCAGGCAAAAACAATGAAAAGCCTCCTGCCCGAGATGCTGAAATTCCTGGGACATTGGTCTTGGGAAATTTCAGCGATGGCCCTGGGCACCATGCACAACATTCTGGGGCAGCTGAAGAAGAAAGAGGCCAGCAGCATGGCTTTGAAGGCCGTGCACAGGCTCTCCAGCCTCTTTGATGCGGTAAGGCTGAGCCTGAGCCTGCAGAGGGGCCCTGGGAGCAGCACTGGGAGCAGGTCCTGCTCCCCTGGGCTCTCCTGGGATGGATTCTGGGCTTTGCAGCCCAGCTGGGCTTCTGTCCGCTCTGGGTTGGGAGCCTGGAGCATGGACTTTGGTCTCAAAATGGTGGGGAAGGTGAGGGGAGAAAGGGTGGGAAATGTGAGGGGAAAAAGGCGGGAATGTGAGGGGAGAAAAGGGAGGGAAACGTGAGGGGGAAAAAGGGCAGGAAAGGTAAGGGGGAAAAGGGAAATGTGGGAAAAGGGGGGGAAACATGAGGGGAGAAAAGGGTGGGAAATGTCAGGGGAGAAAAAGATGGGAAATGTGAGCGGAAAAAGGGCAGGAAAGGTGAGGGGAAAAAAGGGCAGGAAATGTGAGGGGGAGAAAAGGGCAGGAAATGTGAGGGGGAGAAAAGGGAGGGAAAGGTGAGGGGAGAAAAAGGGAGGGAAATGTGACGGGAGATAAAGGGAGAGAAGTGTGAGGGGAAAAGGGAGGGAAATGTGAGGGGGGGAAAAGTGGGGGAAATGTGAGGGGGGAAAAGGGAGGAAAACATGAGGGGAAAATATGGTGGGGAACATCAGGGGAGAAAAGGGAGGGAAACATGAGGGGAAGAAGGGTGGGAAATGTGAGAGGAGAAAAGGGTGGGAAACATGAGGGGGGGAAAAGAGCAGGAAAGGTGAGGGGAAAAAGGCAGGAAAGGTAAGGGGAAAAGGGAAACATGAGGGGGAAAAGAGTGGGAAATGTGGGGGGGAGGAGAGAAAGGAAGGAAATTTAAGGGGAGAAAAGGGCAGGAAACCTCATCTCAGCCCCTCCTGGCCGCGGGCAGGAAACCGCTGTGTGCAAAGCTCACCTTTCCTCCTCCCTAACCAGGAGGAAGAGTGTCTGCGGGAGCGCTCCATCTCCCTCTTCAGAGAGCTGCTGGGCAAAACCACATGGAGGGACAAGAAAGCCATGAGGAGAAAGTCATGGAAGCCCCTGGTCCAGCTTGTCCTTCACATGAGCGACCAGGCCCCCAGCGTGGCCAAGGTACCGATGTCTGAGCAGTGGCCCAGAGATGGTCACTGACGCCCCTCGGGGGTCCCGGCCATTGTGGCCTGGGCTCTTTCCACAGGCCCTGGTGCCACCTCGCAGCTTTTGTCCCCCAGGCCTCCAAGGAAGCCGTTGTGGCTGTAGCTGAGCTCCTCAAGTGGAAAGAGCTGAAGGAGCTGGCACAGAAAGAGCAGCTATGGAAGATGGGCGAGTGCTTGGTGAGGATGAGCCCCAGGCTGGGAGAGGGATGTGAGGGATGTGAGCTCTGCACGTGGGCCCAAAGCCTGGAGCTGCACCCTCGCCCCTGGCTCAAGAACAGGAGCCTCCTCCATGTCCTCCATGTCCCCTCCGTGGCCCTGGGATGAGGGAGGGCTCTGAGCCATGGGGCTGCTCTGACAAATGCCCACACCTCTGTCCTCTCTCCAGCTGGCCAAGGAGAGCAGCAGGGCTGAACAATTTGTGCTGGACAGCCAGCGCTACCTGCTGAGCCCTCAGGCCCCGCTGCGAGAGGCGGCCCTCAGGTTCTATGGTGAGTCCCAGTCCCCAGGGTCCCTCTTGGGCCCTCCCCGCCATCGCAGGTGGCTTTGGTGGCCACCTTGGCTGGTTCCAGCCCCGGGCTGCTGAGGGGAGGGCAGGGCGGCCATGTTGATGAGGAGCAGGGGCTGATGGAGCTCTGTGCCCAGGGCTTGCTGCGCGGCACCTGACAGAGCGGAACAAGGACACCATGGCTGCCGTCCTCTTCAGTGAGTGGGGAGCCTTGGGGGATTATGATGAGGGGAATAAAGGGAGATGTGAGGGGATAAAAGGGTGGGAAATGTGAGGGGAGAAAAGGGAGGGAAACATGAGGGGAGAAAAGGGTGGGAAATGTGAGGGGAGAAAAGGGAGGGAAACGTGACAGGAGAAAAGGGTAGGAAAGGTGAGGGCAGAAAAGGGTAGGAAAGGTGAGGGGAGAAAAGGGTAGGAAAGGTGAGGGGAGAAAATGGTGGGGAACATGAGGGGAGAAAAAGGGAGAGGAATATGAGGGTAGAAAAGGGTAGGAAAATTGAGGGCAGAAAAGGGCAGGAAATGTGAGGGTAGAAAAGGGTAGGAAAGGTGAGGGGAGAAAAGGGAGGGAAACGCTTCCAACAAGGCCTCATCCTGGCTCCATTTTTGTTGTAGAACTTGGCACAATGGAAGCACGAGACGAGGATCCCTACATCCGTGCCCTGGCAGCTCAGACCAGCCTGATCCTCAGCGCCCTGAGTGATCAGCAAAAATCAACCCTGCGCTGGCTGTGCTGCTGGTGCCACTGAGCAGAGAGGGACCTTCGCATCTTGGGCTTGCCAGGGACACCAACTCCAACACCTGCTGAATCATCATCATCATCATCATCATCATCATCATCATCATCATCGTCATCATCGTCATCATCGTCATGCAAAGGATGCCCTGGCTTTTGAAGGCCCTCTCAAAGCACAGCCATGACCGATAGGGATCCATTCCCCACAGCCCCTGAGGTGGCCTGGAATCACCCCCGGAGCTCCTGCCCACCCTCAGCCCTTCTGCTCTTCCTCCTGCCTCGCCCAGGCTGGTCAAAATGAGGACAGAGATCCAGATCCTGGTCCTGGGGAAGCTCCTGGGACATCTTTTCAAGGCACTCAAGACACAAAAATCTGATTGATGGCTCTGGATGGCCTCAGCAGCCGCTCCAAGTCCATCTGTTGGCAGGAAGGTAAGAGGAGCTGTGGTGGCCACATGGCCCCAATGCATCTGCTGGTCCTTTTGGGCTCGCGTGGGCTCTGCCTCTGTCACAGAACCTGAAATATTCTGAAATATCTGAAATTTTGCAGGCCACAGAGAAGGATCCTCAGTGCCCGGACCTGGCTCTCTGAAATCCTCGGGAAGGAGTCGGTGTGGTTGGATCCAAGCCCAGCCACAGACCGCTCTGAAGCCCCTATAATTCTTTAAAATTAATTACTTTATAGATAGCATTTATATAAGTAAACAAAGTAGATAAATTATATATATATATATGTTACTAATGTGTATATATTAGTAACATATATATATTATTAATATGTATTAGGTATTTTAGGAAAATATATACATTAGGAATATGTATTATGAATACATTAAATAAATATTGTTAATGTCTATTATATATATTAGTTTGATATCTATTATCTTTTTAAACGAAATAACGAGCTTACTTAAATTGACTACAGAGTTGATAATGACTGCACCATAGAGGTAGCTCTACCTATGGATAAAGTTCACCATTTTTGAAAGAATTTGGAAGCAATTACGCTAAAGCTTGCAGAGGAACTTGGTGGGGGGAAAAGTGAGAATTGTGGGTGGGAAAAGTGAGGGGAGAAAATGGTGGGAAATGTGAGGGGAGAAAAGGGCGGGAAATGTGAGGGGAGAAAAGGGCGGGAAATGTGAGGGGAGAAAAGGGCGGGAAATGTGAGGGGAGAAAAGGGGGGAAATGTGAGGGGAGAAAAGGGGGGAAATGTGAGGGGAGAAAAGGCAGCAAACGGAAAGCAAAAAGGACAATAAACTTGAGCAAAAAGGACGGGAAATGAGAGGATGAAAAGGTATGAAACAGAAGGGGAGAAATGGGGAAAAATGAGGGAGAAAGTGGAAGGAAACGTGAGGGGAAAAAGAGCGGGAAACGTGAGGGGAGAAAAGGGAGGAAATGGGAGGGGAAAGAAAGGTGGGAAATGGGAGGGAAAAAGGAGAATAAAGTGGAGTGAAAAGGAGGGAAAGGAAAGGAAGGAAACGTTTGAAACAGAAGGGGAGAAATGGTGGGAAATGTGAGGGGAGAAGGGGAAGGAAATGTGAGGGGAAAAAGGGCGGGAAACGTGAGGGGAGAAAAGGGAGGAAACGTGAGGGGAGAAAAGGGAGGAAATGTGAGGGGAGAAAAGGCAGCAAACTGAAGGCAAAAAGGACAATAAACCTGAGGGAAAAGGATGGGAAATGAGAGGATGAAAAGGGATGAAAGAGAAGGGGAGAAATGGTGGGAAATGTGAAGGGAGAAAAGGGAACATGAGGGGAAAAAGACAGGAAACAGGAGGAACAATGGGTGTAAAAGAGAAAGAGAAAAAAATGCAGACACCATGAGGCCAAAAATGATGGGAAATGTGAAGGGACAGAAGGGTGGGAAGCATGAGAGGAAAAATGGTGGGAAACTTGAGGGGAAAAGGGTGGGAAATGTGAGTAAAGAAGGGAGAATTGTGAGGAAAATGATTGAAAGAGAGCCCTGGAGTGCTTGGATTCCTTAAAGCTGCCATGGCCACAGCAAATCCTTGCAGGGGATTCTGTGGGAATTTGGGGGGTCCTGCTTGGGTGTGTATTTGTATTTTGGGAATCTCAGACCCCCATCCCCTAATCAAGAGACTCCCCCAAATTGTGCGACCTCCCCCAAAAAAATTCAACCCCGAGACTGAGCCCCCCCAAAACTCACACAACCCCCCCAAAATCTGAACTCTATTTTCACAATCTCCCCAAATGGTGAACCCTAAAATCTGACATCCCACCCCAAAAATGGGACCCCCCCCATTATGGGACCCTCAAACCACAGTTGAGTGACTCCCACAGATCTGACCCCCACCCCCCCAAATTGTGTGACCTCCCCCCCCCCCCCCGCCCAAAATCGTGACCCTCCCCATCCCCCGCCTCCCCAAATTCCCCTTTTTTCACCCCAAAAAAACTCGCGGAGCCTCGGGAACGATAAAAAGGTCTCGGCAACACCCACGACACGCCCGTCACGATACACCGTAGAAAATGGGGGGGGTACCGGGGGGGGCCCCTCAAACCCCCCCCCCCCACCCCCCCAAAAACCCCGCGGGGGGGGGAGGGAAAGGGGGGAAGGAGTGGGGGGGAGGGGCCCCAATATATATAATAATAATAATAATAATAATTAAAAAAAACCCCGAAATGAACAAAAAAATGGGGACAGGGTGGAGGGGGAGGGGGGGGGAAAGGAGAGAAGCCCCCCCCCCCCCCAAATTGGGAGGGGGAGGGGAGGAAATAAGCCCCCCACGGTGGGGGAGGGGTTGTGTGTTGGACACCTGGGGAGGGGGAGATTTGACCCCACCCAGGGGGGGCAAATTTTGGACAGGAGGGGGAGGGGGGGGGTAAATGTACCCCTGGGGGGGTATAAATGCCCCGGGGGGGAGGGGGGGGGGGAACTGCCCCGGGGGGGGGCAAATGCGACCCCCGGGGGGGGTGGGGGGGCAAATACAATATGATACATAGAGACTTTGACCATATACACTATTTACAGCCCCCCCTCCCCAAAATCCCGGGTGGGGGGGGGGGGATAAGGGGGGGTCCCCGCACCCCCCAAAATCCCGGGGGGGGGGGGGGAGGGGTGGGTAGGGGGGTGTCCCCTCCCTTTTAACCCCCCCCAAATTCATCCGGGGGGGGGGGGGTAACTTGGCAATAAATAGCTCGGCAGGGGGGGTTGGGGGGGGCTGATGGTGATTTTGGGGACCCCTCCCCATCCCTTGGCAGGGCCCCCCCCCCCAATTTTGGACCCCCCCCATGAGCCCCCCCCCCCCTAAATTTATGTACAGCTTCCCCTCGAGGGGGGGGGGGTGAGGGGTGGTCCCGAAAGGGCGGAGGGAGGGGGGGGGGCAAATTTTGGGGGACCCCCCCACCCCACCCCAAAAAAACCCTGTTGGCTGCCTGGGATTTTGGGGGAGCCCAAGGGGACACCGATGTTGGGGCGCCCCCCCCCCCCCAAAAATTAGGGACCCCCTCCAAACTTGGGGCCCCCCCCGGGCGGAGAGAGGGGGCTGCTAATAGACATTTATACATATATATAAATAGGGGGGCTCCGCCGGGGGGGGCGTTTTTTGGGGGACCCCCCGTTTCGGGTGGGGGTGGGGACACCTCTTTTTTGTTCTTTTGGGGGGGGGGGTCCCTGTATCTGTGCCCCCCCACCCCAGAGAAAAAGGGGGAGGGGGACACACGGACCCTGCTGGGTGATTTTGGGGGGGGGGGGGGTCCCTAAAAAGGGGGTGCCCCAATTTTGGGGGGAGGGCTGTCCTCAAAGGGGGGGGGGGGGAGATCGTCACCATTTTTGGGGTGCAGCTCGTGGGGGGAGGTGTCCCCCAATTTTGGGGGGGGGGTCGTTGTCTCCTGGGGGGGGTCGGGGTTCCCCCAGAGCTGTCCCCGTTTTTGGGGTGTCCTCATTTTTGAAGCGCCGTCCCACCCCCAGGGGATCCCCCAAATCCTGGGCGTGCCCCCCTCCCATTTTTGGGGACCCCCCCCCCGAATTTTGGGGTGCCCTGGTGGGTGGGGGGGGTCTCAGGTGTGTCCCCACTCCCATCCCAGGAGCTTCAATCCTTATCCCAAACCCCCCCCCCTCATTTTCCCATTTTGAGGGGCTTTGGGGATGGTCCCAATTTTTTGGGGGGGGCGGTCCCCCCATATTTTGGGGTGCAATTTTTTTGGGGGGGCGGTCCCCCAATATTTTGGGGTGCACGTTTTTTGGGGGGGCGGTCCCCCCATATTTTTGGGGCGCCCCTTCCACATTGGTGTCCCCAGGGTGGGAGGTGCAGACCTTGTCCCCTCTGCCATTCTGGGGGTGTCACCCCATTTTTGTGGGTGGGGATCTCCGATTCTGGGGAAGTTCTCAAATTTTGGGGGTGGTCCCCATATCCTGGGGGGTCCCTATATTTTAGGGGGGGGCTCCTCGTATTTTGGGGCGCCCCACTGGGGAAGGGGGGGGTGTCTCCCCCACACTGGTGTCCCCACGGCACGAGGGTCAGTCCTTGTCCCCGCTGCTGTTCTGCGGCTCTCACCCCATTTTTGGGGGCAATCCCCCATCTTTTGGGGGGGTCCCCCCATTTTTAGGGGGAACCCCGTTTTTGGGAGGGGGGGGGGGGGGTCCTCGTATTTTGCTGGGGGTCTCCCCCACATTGGTGTCCCCGTCCCGGCAGCTCCGTCCCCATGGCGGGAGGTTCCGTCCTTGTCCCCCCTCCATCCCGGGGCTGTCACCCCGTTTTTGGGGAAGGGGGGGGTCCCCATCTTTTAGGCGGTTTGTCCCCATTTTGGGGGGGGGTCCCCCGTATTTTGGGGTGTCCCACTGTGGCGGGGGGGGGGGTCCAGGTGTCCCCATCCCGGCAGCTCCATCCGTCCGTCCGTCCGTCCATCCCCGTGGCGGGAGGTTCAGTCCTTGCTCCCGGGCTTGTCCCCTCTCCATCCCGGGGGTGTCACCCCGGTTTTTTGGGGGGCCGGGGGGGGGGATCCCCGTTTCCGGGGGGGGGTTCAGGCGCACTTGGCGCGCGCCTGGGCCAGGAGGTCGCTGAAGGAGTCGAAGAGGCGCTCGAGCCAGGGCTGGTTGCGCATGCAGCGCTGCACCACCTCCTCCTGGCCCAGGTCCTCGGCGCGGCCCTCGATGGCCGTCGTCTGCGGGGACACACGGACAGGGGACGGTCAGCGGGGAGGGGACAGACGGACAGGGAACGGTCAGCAGGGAGGGGACACACGGACAGGGAACGGTCAGCGGGGAGGGGACACACGGACAGGGGAATGGTCAGCGAGGAGGGGACAGACGGACAGGGAACGGTCAGCGGGGAGGGGACAGACGGACAGGGAATGGGCAGCAGGGAGGGGACAGACGGACAGGGAACGGTCAGCGGGGAAGGGACAGACGGACAGGGAACAGTCAGCGGGGAGGGGACACACGGACAGGGAATGGTCAGCGGGGAGGGGACACACGGACAGGGAACGGTCAGCGGGGAGGGACAGACGGACAGGGAATGGTCAGCAGGGAAAGGACACACGGACAGGGAACGGTCAGTGGGGAAGGGACAGACGGACAGGGAACGGTCAGTGGGACAGGGAATGGGCAGCAGGGAGGGGACAGACGGACAGGGAACGGTCAGCGGGGAGGGGACAGAGGGGCCGGGAGGGGACAGAGGGGTGGGGAGGGGTCAGAGGGATGGGGAGGGGTCAGTGGGGTGGCCAGGGTGAGGGGACAGAGAAGTGATGTGGGGGATCAGAGGGGTGGCCCAGGTGACAGGGGATGGCCCAGGTGTCCCCCAGGTGTCCCAGGTGTCCCCCAGGCGTCCCAGGTGTCCCCAGGTGTCCCCAGGTGCCCTCACCTCGTCCTTGCAGCGCAGGAAGGTGTGGGGGACATGGGGACAGAAGGGTGGCCCAGGTGACAAGGGGGTGTCACAGGTGACAAGGGGGTGTCCCCCAGGTGTCCCAGGTGTCCCAGGTGTCCCAGGTGTCCCCCAGGTGTCCCCAGGTGCCCTCACCTCGTCCTTGCAGCGCAGGAAGGTGTGGTATTTGTAGTGGTGCAGGGAGTGGTACAGCGTGTACAGGAACGACTTCTCCACCTCCACCTTGAACTCCTGCGGGGACAGCGGAGCTCAGGGACCCCCAGAGCCACCTGAGACCCCCCAGACCCCACCTGGGGACCCCCCAGGACCCCCAGACCCACCTGGGGATCCCAAACCCACGTGGGGATCCCTCAAACCCACCTGAGGCCCCTCAAACCCACCTGGGGATCATCCTGGGACCCCCCCAAAGCCACCTGGGGATCTCCTGGGACCCCCAGACACAGCTGGGGACCCCCAAACCCACCTGGGAGCCCTCAGGTACCCCATGGCCCCGTACCTGGGGTTTGCCCACGCTCCTCTTGACCTTGCTGAGCGTTTTGGGGTGTAGGGATCCCATGGACCCCCCAAACCCCATTTAGGACCCCCCAAAACTCACCTGGGACCCCCCAAACCTCACCTGGGACCCCCCAAACCCCATTTAGGACCCCCAATCCCGTACCTGGGGTTTGCCCCACGCTCCTCTTGACCTTGCTGAGCGTTTTGCGGTTGTAGGGGTCCCCGCCCGGGCGCAGGCGCACCAGGGACTCGCCGGGCTCCGCGTGCAGCTGGGGGAACGTGTGCAGGGCCTCCTGCCAGCCACGGGGTCACACGGGGTCACACAGGGGTCACACGGGGTCACACGGGGTCATACAGGGGTCACACAGGGGTCACCACGGGGTCATACAGGGACACACAGGGTCATACAGGGGTCACCACGGGGTCATACAGGGTCACACGGGGTCACACAGGGGTCACCACGGGGTCACACAGGGACACACAGGGGTCACACAGGGGTCACACAGGGTCATACAGGGGTCACCACGGGGTCATACAGGGTCACACAGGGACACACAGGGTCATACAGGGGTCACACGGGGTCACACGGGGTCACCACGGGGTCACCCAGGGGTCACCACGGGGTCACCACGGGGTCATACAGGGGTCACCACGGGGTCATACAGGGTCACACAGGGTCACACAGGGTCACCACGGGGTCACACAGGGTCACACAGGGGTCACCACGGGGTCACACAGGGACACACAGGGTCACACAGGGTCACACGGGGTCACCATGGGGTCATACAGGGGTCACACAGGGGTCACCACGGGGTCATACAGGGTCACACAGGGGTCACACAGGGGTCACACAGGGTCACACAGGGTCACACGGGGTCACCACGGGGTCACACAGGGGTCACCATGGGGTCATACAGGGTCACCACGGGGTCACCACGGGGTCACACAGGGGTCACCACGGGGTCACACAGGGACACACAGGGTCACACAGGGTCACACGGGGTCACCATGGGGTCATACAGGGGTCACACAGGGGTCACCACGGGGTCATACAGGGTCACACAGGGGTCACACAGGGGTCACCACGGGGTCACACAGGGTCACACAGGGGTCACCACGGGGTCATACAGGGACACACAGGGGTCACCACGGGGTCACCCAGGGGTCACCACGGGGTCATACAGGGACACACAGGGACACACAGGGTCACACGGGGTCACCATGGGGTCATACAGGGGTCACACAGGGGTCACCACGGGGTCACACAAGGTCACACGGGGTCACCACGGGGTCACACAGGGTCACACGGGGTCACACGGGGTCACACAGGGACACACAGGGGTCACCACGGGGTCATACAGGGACACACAGGGGTCATACAGGGTCACACAGGGGTCATACAGGGTCACATAGGGGTCACCACGGGGTCACACAGGGGTCACACAGGGTCATACAGGGTCACACAGGGGTCACCACGGGGTCACACAGGGGTCACACAGGGACACACAGGGGTCATACAGGGTCATACAGGGGTCACCACGGGGTCACACAGGGGTCACCACGGGGTCACCACGGGGTCACACAGGGTCACACGGGGTCACCACGGGGTCACACAGGGTCACACGGGGTCACACGGGGTCACACAGGGACACACAGGGGTCATACAGGGTCATACAGGGGTCACCACGGGGTCACACAGGGTCATACAGGGGTCACCAAGGGGTTATACAGGGACACACAGGGTCATACAGGGGTCACACAGGGTCACCACGGGGTCACACAGGGTCACCACGGGGGTCACACAGGGTCACACGGGGTCACCACGGGGTCATACAGGGGTCACACAGGGGTCACACGGGGTCACACAGGGACACACAGGGGTCACACAGGGGTCCCCCAAACCCCACAGATCCCCCCCCAAACCCCAAAAATCCCTGCAAGGACCCCCCAAACCCCACAGATCCCTGCCAGGACCCCCAAAACCCCACAGATCCCTCCCCAAACCCCACAGATCCCCCCCAAACCCCACAGATCCTTTCCAAGATCCCTCCCCAAACCCCACAGATCCCTGCCAGGATCCCCCAAAACCCCACGGATCCCTGCCCAAACCCCACAGATCACTGCCATAATCTCCCCCAGACCCCACAGATTCCCCCCCAAACCCCCCAGATCCCCTCCCAGGACCCTCCCCCAAGCCCCCCAGGACCCCCCAGCCCCCCTCACCTGCAGGCTGGGGTTCAGGCTCACCCTCTTGAGCACTTTCTTCTTGTGGTCGTTGAGGATGCCGTCGATCTTGCGCATGGGGGGCAGGTACAGCTCATCTGGGGGGGCACGGGGGGGTCAGGGGCAGCTTTTGGGGGGTCCCTGGGAGGGGGGGAGGGGCGGGGCTCACCGTTGGTGTCCTCCAGGGCCTGGATCATGTCGGGGTCCAGGGCGGTGCTGACCAACATCTCCACGTAGCTCCGGTACATTTCCTTCATGGCCCGCGTGTTCAGCACCCGCCCCGGCGGGGCCCGCTCTGCGGGACACGGCCCCTTTAAGGGGAGGGGCGCGGGGACACGCCCACATCCCCAAAAAGGGGAAAAAACCCCGCCCACAATTTGGAAACACAACCCTGTTCTAAAGGCGTGCTGGCCCTTTAAGGGGAGGGGCGCGGGGACACGCCCACCCCTCGGAAAGGAGAAGAAATCCCCGCCCACGACTTGGAGATACACCCTTGTTATAAAGGAGCACTGGCCCTTTAAGGGAAGACACGCCCACCTCCCAGAAAAGGGAAAAACCCCACCCACAACTCAGAGACATACCCCTGTTCTAAAGGAGCGCTGGCCCTTTAAGAGCCACGCCCCTTTAAGGGAGCCACGCCCCTTTGAGAGTCACACCCTTATAAGGGAGCGCTGGCCCTTTAAGGGAAGACACACCCACCTACCAAAAAAGGAAAAAACCCTGCCCACAACTTGGAGAGACACCCCTGTTAGAAAGGAGCACTGGCCCTTTAAGGGGAGGGGCACGGGGACACGCCCACCCCCCAAAAGGGGAAAAACTCCACCCACAATTTGGAGACACATCCCAGTTATAAAGGAGTGCTGGCCCTTTAAGGGAAGACACGCCCACCTACCAAAAAAGGAAAAAACCCCACCCACAAGTTGGAAACACGCCCCTGTTCTAAAGGAGCGCTGGCCTTTTAAGGGGAGGAGCACGGGGACACGCCCACCTCCCAAAAAGGGGAAAAACCCCGCCCACACGTTGAAGACACGCCCCTGTTCTAAAGGAGTGCTGGCCCTTTAAGGGAGAGGCACAGGGACACACCCACCTCCCAAAAATGGGGGAAAACCCCACCCACAATTTGGAGACACATCCCAGTTATAAAGGAGCGTGGCCCCTTTAAGGGAAGACACGCCCACCTCCCAAATAGGGGGAAAACCCCGCCCACACGTTGAAGACACGCCCCTGTTATAAAAGAGCGCTGGCCCTTTAAGGAAGAGCCATGCCCCTTTAAGGGAGAGCCACGCCCCTTTGAGAGTCACACCCTTTTAGGGGAGTGCTGGCCCTTTAAGGGGAGAGGTGGAGGGACACGCCCACCTCCCAAAAAGGGGAAAAACCCCACCCACACGTTGAAGACACGCCCCTGATCTAAAGGAGTGCTGGCCCTTTAAGGGAGAGCCACGCCCCTTTGAGAGTCACACCCTTTTAAGGGACCGCTGGCCCTTTAAGGGGAGGGGCACAGGGACACACCCACCTCCCAAAAATGGGGGAAAACCCCACCCACAATTTGGAGACACATCCCAGTTATAAAGGAGCGTGGCCCCTTTAAGGGAAGACACGCCCACTTCCCAAATAGGGGGAAAACCCCGCCCACATGTTGAAGACACGCCCCTGTTATAAAAGAGCGCTGGCCCTTTAAGGGAGAGCCACGCCCCTTTGAGAGTCACACCCTTTTAGGGGAGTGCTGGCCCTTTAAGGGGAGAGGTGGAGGGACACGCCCACCTCCCAAAAAAGGGGAAAACCCCGCCCACAACTCAGGGACACACCCCAGTTATAAAGGAGCGCTGGCCCTTTAAGGGAGAGCCACGCCCCTTTGAGAGCCACACCCTTTAAGGGAACCACGCCCATTTAAGGCAGAGCAGGTTCCCTCCCCAAATCCTGGACTTCGCCCCCCAAATTCGGGGTCCTGTCTCCAAATTTTGGGGTCCTCTCCAAAATCCCAGGATTTCCCCCCCCCCCCTCCCCGCCCCCAAAATTTCTGGGTTCTCTCCCCAAATTTTGGGGTTTCCCCCCCACAAATTTCGGGTTCCCCCCCATCCAAATTTCGGGTCCCCCCCCCAAATTTCTGGGTCCCCTCCCCCCAAATTTTGGGGTCCCCCCCCCAAATTTCGGGTTCCCCTCCCCCCCAAATTTCTGGGTCCCCTCCCCCCAAATTTCGGGGTCCCCCCCCCAAATTTCAGGTTCCCCCCCACCCAAATTTCGGGGTCCCCCACCACAATTTCGGGTCCCCTCCCCCAAATTTCGGGTTCCCCCCCCCAAATTTCAGCATCCCCCCCCCCAAATTTCAGGTTCCCCCCACCCAAATTTCGGGTTCCGTCCTCCAAATTTCTGGGTCCCCCCCTCCAAATTTCAGGTTCCCCCCCCAAATTTTGGGTTCCCCCCCATCCAAATTTCGGCATCCCCCCCCCAAATTTCAGCATCCCCCCCGCCCAAATTTCAGGTTTCCCCCTCCAAATTTCGAGGTCCCCCCCCCAAATTTCAGGTTCCCCCCACCCAAATTTCGGGGTCCCCCCCTCAAATTTCGGGTTCCCTCCTCCAAATTTCTGGGTCCCCTCCCCCCCAAATTTCAGCATCCCCCCCCCCAAATTTCAGGTTTCCCCCTCCAAATTTCAGGGTCCCCCCCCAATTTTCAGGTTTCCCCCTCCAAATTTCAGGGTCCCCCCCCCAAATTTCGGGTTCCCCCTCCCCAAATTCGGGGTCCCCCCGCTCTCACCCTCCTCGCTCTGGGGGTCCCCGCTGGATTCCGACTCCGACGTCGTCGCCGCCTCCTTGAGCCACTTTTTCCTCTTTTTGGGGGGGGGCTCCGCCTTCACCTTGGGGGGCTTCGGTTTGGCCTTGGGGGGGCCGGGGGGGGCCCGGGGGGGCCCCGCGGCCGGCGCGGGGGGGGGGAGGGGCGGCCTCGTTCCGGGGCGGTTTCTCGGCTTTTTGGGGTTTTTCGTTTTTTGGGGGTTTTTCCGATTTTTGGGGTTTTTCTGCAGGCTCGGGTTTGGGGGGGGGAGGGGGTTTGGGGGCGCTGGGTTTGGGGTGGGTTTGTCTCCTGGGGGAGGGGAAAAAAAGGGGGAGGGGTTAGAGGGGGGTGTGGCCAGGTGTGCCCACAGGTGTCCCCAGGTGTCCCCAGGTACCCACAGGTGTGCCCAGGTGTGCTCAGGTGTGTGCCCAGGTGCCCCAGGTGTCCCCAAGTACCCTCAGGTGTCCCCAGGTGTGTCTACAGGTGTGCCCCAGGTGCCCCCAGGTACCCTCAGGTGTGCCCAGGTGTACCCACAGGTGTGCCCAGGTGTCCCCAAGTACCCACAGGTGTCCCCAGATGTGCCCACAAGTGTGCCCAGCTGTCCCCAGGTGTGTGCCCAGGTGTGTCCTCAAGTGTGCCCAGGTGAACCCCAAGTGTCTCAGGTGTCCCCAAATGCTCCCAGGTGTCCCTTGGGTGTGCCCAGTGCACCCAGGTGTGCCCACAGGTGTGCCCAGCTGTCCCCAGGTACCCACAGGTGTTCCCCCAGGAGCCCCCAAGTACTCCCAGGTGTGCCCAGGTGTGCCCCCAGGTCTCCACAAGTGTCCCCAGGTGTGTCCAGGTGTGCCCACAGGTGTGCCCAGGTGCCCCCAGGTGTGTGCCCAGGAGTCCCCAAGTGTGCCCACAGGTGTCCCCAAGCACCTCTAATAACCCATAGAGACCCCTAGAGCCCCATAGACCCTTCTAGAACCCCATAGACACCTGTAGACACCTCTGGAACCCCATAGGTGCATATGGAACCCTGGAGATGCCTAAAAACCCTTGTAGGACCCTCAAGAACCCTGTAGGCACCTCTGGAACCCCTTAGGCATACCTGGAACCCCTCACAGACCAGAGGAACCTTCAGCAGAACCTCGGGGGCACCAGGAGAACCTCAGAGGAACCACCAGGACCTTCTGGACACCCCTGGACCCTCACGGACACCCCGGGGTTGGGGTCTCCCACCAACTTCCGCTTTGGGTCCCTCCCAGACCCCCCTCGCTCCCTTTTTGCTTTGCTCAATAAAATTAGAAATTCTTGCACTTGGTCCAGTGAGTAAAAAAATCTGGGATTTGGGATCCCAGGGGGACGCCTGGGATTTGGGGAGAATTTGGGGTCTGGGATTTGGGGGATGTTTGAGAACGGGGGTGACTTGGAACTGGGGGGGATCTGGGAATGGGGAGCCTGGGATTGCACCGGGGACAGGGGAGGGAACTGGGGAGGAGAAGATCTCACATTTCCCTCCCTTTTCCCCCTCATGTTTCCCTCCCTTTTCCCCCTCATGTTTCCCATTTCCCCCTCACATTTCCCCCCATTTTCTCCCTCACGTTTCCTTCCCTTTTCTTCCCTCACACTTCACGCCTTTCCCCTCACATTTCCTGGCTTTTTTCCTCGTTTTTTTTCTCCCTTTCCCCCCCTCACATTTCCCGCCCTTTTGTCCCCTCGTGTTTCCTGCCCTTTTCCCCTGACATTTCTCACTTTCCCCCCTCACATTTTCTGCCCCTTTTCCTCTCACATTTCCTGCCTCTCCCCCTTACCCTTCCTGCCCTTTTTTCCCCTCATGTTTCCCCCCCTTTTCTCCCCTCACCTTTCCCGCCCTTTCCTCCCCTCACACTTCACACCATTTTTTCTCTCACTTTTTCCACCCTTTTTCCCCTCACACTTCTTCTTTTTTACCTCACGTTTTCCACCTCTTTTCCCCTCAGGTTTCCCATTTTTAACCTCACATTTTCTGCCTTTTTTCTCCTCATGTTTCCCCCCCCTTTTCACCCCTCACGCTTCTGAACACTCTTCCCTCTCACTTTTCCACCATTTATTCCACAACATTTCCCATTTTTTACCTCACATTTTCTGCCTTTTTTCCCCTCACTGTTTTCTCCCCTCACATTTCCCACTTTTTTCTCCTCTCACCTTCCCCACCATTTTTCCCTCTCACTTTTCCACCATTTTTTCCCTCACATTTCCCTCTTTTTTACCTCACATTTTCTGCTTTTTTTCCCCCTCACATTTCCCACGTTTCCCACCATTTTTTCCTCTCACTTTTCCCACCCTATTTCCCCCCACATTTCCCATTTTTTACCTCACATTTTCCACCTTTTTTCCTCTCATGTTTCATGGCCTTCTACCCTCACATTTCCCCCACTTTTCTCCCCTCGCATTTCCCCCATTTTCCCCCCTCACATTTCCTGCTCTTTTCTCCCCTCACCTTTCCCACCCTTTCTCCCCTCACATTTCCCAACATTTTTTCCCCTCCCCTTTCCCACCTTTTTGCTCCTGCCTTTTTCTCCCCTCATTTTCCCCCCCAAAATTGGCATTTCCTCCTGATTCTTCCACTCCTCCTGGCTGTCTCCATGTCCATCCCCCTCACTGCCCTCACAGCCCTTGGCCTTTTTTTGCCATCCTCAACCTCTGACAGCTCGGGACCCTTCCTTCGTTTCATTGCTGCTTTTAATAACTTACTCTCCAGGAATAAAATGATTCTCTACGTAATATAAAAGAAATTATTTCCCTATGTAATGAATTATATAAGAGGGATCCGCACATGGAACGTTAGGTGTGGAACACTGGGGTGTCACAATGGACCCTCCCCTGCCACCAGGACTTGTTGGCGTGAGGGCAGCCCCCAGCCCTCAGTGTCCCTCAGGACAGCGACCAGACAGGACGGGAGCGCGCAGCTGGCGGCAAACCCGCGAGCACAGCTCACGACTTGCCCCGAACCCATCAGATTTTCACCCGACCCATCCATCTATCCCCCCTTCCTTAGAGTCATCCATTCTCCTGTGGAATGGAGGAGACACCTCCAAGTCAGCCCAAGGCGGGCTGGGAGAAGGGGGAGGCTCCTAAAAAGAGAAGATCTGCAGAGGAGCCCATCGAGATGACCATGGTGGAGCATCTCAGTGAGTGAGGGGCCCTGAGGGACTGGGCAGGGCTGGGTCCCGGCAGCGAAGGGGACCCATTTTCTGCTCCTTCCCCTCTCCCGCCACAGCGCTCCCTGCAGCTCTCCCCTCTCTCCCTCTTTCTCAGATAACAGCTGGATCCCTGTTTATTCACGGCGTTCCGTGGAGTTCATCCACGCTTTTGCCACCGACCCCAGCAAGGTACCAGTGTTGGATGGTGGCTGCGCCTGCTGCTGGCTCTGCTCTCTCAGGGCTCTCAGTGTCCTCTCTTGACGCTGTCCCGTTGCCCCTGTCCCCCCAGTTCCAGGACGAGGAGCAGAAGGAGGAGTTCCTCCACAGCATCTCCAGCCTGTGCAGGGACGCCGTGCGCCATGATTTCTGCGAGGACCTGATTGAATTCTGCAGCAGATACAACCTGGTGGAGATGATCCAGGTGAGGGGGCAGGGACCCTCGTTATCCTGCGAGGGGCAGGACGTGGCTCTGGTGGCAGCTGCCATGTTCTAGCCCAGCTGTGCCCTGCAGACGCTGCTGAATTTGGAGCCCAGGGATGAGACTTGCAATCGGCTGCCGCGCCTCGCCATGCTCGCCTTTGCTGGACTGAGGTACCGACCCAAGGGCCCTCAGACCCTGCCCGTCCCTCCTTTATTTCCTCTCACTTTTCCCACTCTTTTTCCCCTCCCAATTCCCATTTTTCAATGGGAATTGAAAAACGCAGCACCCTTGAGGTGCCGCTCCCATCACCAGTGTCCAACCGGGCCCCTCCTCTCTCGGCAGCACCATCGGGGCAGCGCTGGACACCAAAAAGATTTTAAGGCTCTGCTTCAACAGCGTCTTTTTCCTTCGCCCGTGCTCGGCAATGTCAGACGAGGAAGAGGCCCTGTGTACTCGGGTGAGTGCTGGGAGAACTTGAGGAGCCCCCAGTCCTTCTGGGCTGCTCCTGGACTGAAGATCCAGTCTCAGCTTCACTTTCCAGCCCTCATTCCTTCACCCCTTGCTGGGCTCCAGCACCAGCACGCGTCCTGTTCCCGCGTCCCTCCCCTCCCACTGCGAGTTCAGATCAGCGTCCTGGGGCGGGAGGGACCGCAGCATCACGGCCGCCCGCTCTCTGCCATCCTTGCAGGCCCTGCTCTCCATGGACACCATGCTGGAGGTGATGGTGCTCAACGCTCCCCGCTCCAAAAGCTGCGAGATGCTGCAGAACATCTTGGAGGTCTGGGCTGTGGGGAAGGTGGAAGGAGCAGCTCCGGGTGCTCCTCACTCTGGAGGGGAAGGAGCTCAGGGTTGTGTCCAGTCTTGTCCCGGACGAGCCTCCCTGGAGGATTTGCTTGAGGGCAGAGGGAGCCTGGAGGGACGCTGCAAGTGCTCCTCAGGAGAGCAGCCGTGTTGCTGCTGTTTGTGTCCTGGTTTGGAAAGACAGGAGCCTGCTAAGCTTCTCCTGAAATGGAGATTGTAAACTTTCTTTACTTTTCCGAATTGCTATAAATTTTAAATTAAGGAGCACTCAGGCAAAAAAAAAAAAAAAAAAAAAAAAAAAAAAAAAAAAAAGAGCAGGAATAATAGTTCTTTAAAAAAAAGGATAAAATAAACAATGCAGTACACTAGAACAACGCTGACAGAGTCAGAACTCAACCTAACACCTTGTGTTGGTAGCAGTCCAATTGGAATTGTGGCTGCAGTCCTCCTGAAGTGTCAGGTGTGGTTTTGTTGGAGCAGGGGGTGCTGTAGAAAAGGATTTATTCTTCCTCTGGAGGTCTAGTGGAAGAAGAAGCAGCTGCTGTTGTTTCTGGGCAATCCGGTGGAGAAAGCTGTGCTGATGTTTTAGAACTTCTGGGTTATAAATGCTCGGCTCCTCCCTCTGGGCGGAGCATCTCCCGATGGGACGCTGTAGTTCTTATCAGTCATGCACTGACATTTAAGAGCTTGTTATCTGCAAAAGTTCTTTCTCGAGGGAGAAAGAACTTTTTCTTCTCACCTGCAGCTTCTCTGTCCGCAGGTTCTGCTGGATTACCTGTTCTCTGACGTGGCAGCAGCGCAGGAGAGGGTCATGGACAGGATCAAGCTGGTGAGCCATTTGCTGGCTGTCATCGCCAGCAAGGAGGTAAGGACGGGTCACCCTCCATCCCTGTGTCCTGGTACAGCCACAGCCCCCAAATGCCTTCAGACCTCACCTCAACCCTTCTGCTCTTCCCCTGCTTGCCCCAGGATGATGAAGATGAGGACGATGATGCTCCCAGAGGACAGGATGATGAACATGAGGGCGATGATGCTCCCAGAGGACAGGATGATGAAGATGAGGGCGATGATGCTCCCAGAGGACAGATCGAGATCCCAGCCCTGGGAAGCTGGTGGGCCATCTGTTTTTCAAGTTGTTCAAGCCACAGGAAAGCATCTCAACGGTGGTGGAAATTCTCTGCACCCTCATGACGATCCTCTCTGAGCAGAAATGTAAGAGAAGCCGTGGTGGGCTGCATTCCCCACATACACCTCTTTATCTCCTTGGCCTTGTGATGGGCCCTTGTTCTTGGTGTGGGTGCCACCATCACCTCTTTTTAGGTGACACGGCAGAGAGTCGTGTCCAGCCCCCAGAACACTGGGAATCTGAGATCACCTCCTGGGTGAACGCGTCCAGCGCCTGCAAAGTTCAGGTATGGAGCCATCCCACCTTGCTGGGGCTCTCACCTGGGGCATCAGCAGGGGGATTTGTGTGTGCAATGGGGCCCAGGACCAGAGGGGATGTCCCTGGTGAAATGAGAATTGTGAGAAATTGTGGGCGGGAAATGGGAGGAGGAAAGGGTGGGAAATGTGAGGGCACAAAATGGTGGGGAAGGTGAGGGGAGAAAATGATGGGGAATGTGAGGGGAGAAAAGGGCGGAAAGGTGAGGGGAGAAAAGGGCGGGAAAGGTGAGGGGAGAAAAGGGCGGGAAAGGTGAGGGGAGAAAAGGGCGGGAAAGGTGAGGGGAGAAAAGGGCGGGAAAGGTGAGGGAGAAAATGGCGGGAAACATGAAGGGGAAAAGTGGGGGAAACATGAAGGGGAAAAGTGGGGGAAACAGAAGGGGGAAAAGTGGGGGAAATGTGAGGGAGAAAAGGCCGGGAGACATGAGGGGGAAAAGGGCAGGAAACATGAGGGATGAAAAGGGCACTGGCTGGCACTGACCTCTGCTCCCTTCCTTCCTGCCCCAGGCCTTTGGGAGATACCTCGGGCCAGATGAGAGGACAGGAGTCGTCCTTGAGGCCATCGAGATCTTGGGACGCTGCAACCTCATGAACAAGGATGGGCCGGGAGTTTCTGGAGGAGGCCATGAATTGCCCTGAGATGTGGCTGACGGATGTAAGTGACCTGTGGCGGGATTGCTTTGCCCTTGAGCCCTGTCAGGTTCCTGCCTCCCTCCCTCTCAAAGGGACGCTGCTGAAGCCACCTCGAGGCAGCTTAGCCAGATCTGCCTCACCTGCTCTTGCTCTTGTGCTGTCTGCGCTTTTCCCTGGCATTTTGTCCAGGGTGCTGATTCCAAACCTCCGTTCAGATCTGGAATTAACACACCTTTTTGCCATCTGTGCCTGGTGTGGTGACTTATTTTATGTCAGATTTTCCTTCTTTGGCAGTGCTTTGAGATGAGTTAACTGCATTATTTAAATCCTGACAAAGGGATGGGCAGGCAGCCCAAGATACAGCAACACCACCGTGACCTGTGTTCCCTGCAGGTGCCAAAGGTTGTGAGACACATCTTTCAGTATTGTAACAAGAAAAACACAGCAACCGCTGACAGCTTTCACTCCCTGCTTGTCTTCCTGGTGAATAACTGGCCTGACAAGGTCATCACGACAGCTCTGGAGGCCCACACGGATTTCAGGTACTGGCCCTGACCACCTGGAGAGCTTTTTCCCCCCGTGGGGAGATTGCGGCTGCCAGACCCAAGGCCGCGCCAAGGCCAGGCAGGGCGGTGGTGGCCGAGGCAGCCATGTTGACAGCGCTCTGCCTTGCAGCGACAAAGTCGGTCTGTGGACGGCCATGTTCTCTGCGCGCCAGACTCTGGAGAAGGTTCTGAAGGAGCTGCAGGTCCAAGTCCACATCTGGCACGGCAACATCTTCACCGCGGAGCAGAAGTCGTGCCTCGCTTCTTATACGTGAGTCCGCAGGGAAAAGCCCACGTGCCCTCGCCCTCAGCCGTGCCAGGGGAGCCCTGCCAGCTCTCTGCTGCTTGTTTCCCAGGTGCTGGCCAACGATAACATGCTGGCGGAAGGAAAAAGTCCACTCTACAAGAACTTGAGCCTTCTGAGTTCACCAAAGATGGAAATGGTCCCTCTGGTGCTCAGGGCTCTGGAGACGCTGTCGGAGAGCGCCAAGACGGTGAGCAGGCATCTGTCAGGGGCAGAATGTGACACCTGGACTCTGAGGTCTCAGAGAAGATGGTGGCTTGGTTGGGCTGGGAGTCAGCTGCTGGGGTGACTGCTCTGAACGCCCTGCCTGCCATGATGTGGCCTGGTGGCTGTTTTGGGAGCTGAGCAGGCCCAGAAATTCTCACAGAATGGAAACCGTCTTGTACGCAGGCAAAAACAATGAAAAGCCTCCTGCCCGAGATGCTGAAATTCCTGGGACATTGGTCTTGGGAAATTTCAGCGATGGCCCTGGGCACCATGCACAACATTCTGGGGCAGCTGAAGAAGAAAGAGGCCAGCAGCATGGCTTTGAAGGCCGTGCACAGCTCTCCAGCCTCTTTGATGCGGTAAGGCTGAGCCTGAGCCTGCAGAGGGGCCCTGGGAGCAGCACTGGGAGCAGGTCCTGCTCCCCTGGGCTCTCGGGATGGATTCTGGGCTTTGCAGCCCAGCTGGGCTTCTGTCCGCTCTGGGTTGGGAGCCTGGAGCATGGACTTTGGTCTCAAAATGGTGGGGAAGGTGAGGGGAGAAAGGGTGGGAAATGTGAGGGGAAAAAGGCGGGAATGTGAGGGGAGAAAAGGGAGGGAAACGTGAGGGGGAAAAAGGGCAGGAAAGGTAAGGGGGAAAAGGGAAATGTGGGAAAAGGGTGGGAAATGTCAGGGGAGAAAAAGATGGGAAATGTGAGCGGAAAAGGGCAGGAAAGGTGAGGGAAAAAAGGGCAGGAAATGTGAGGGGGAGAAAAGGGCAGGAAATGTGAGGGGGAGAAAAGGGAGGGAAAGATGAGGGGAGAAAAAGGGAGGGAAATGTGACGGGAGATAAAGGGAGAGAAGTGTGAGGGGAAAAGGGAGGGAAATGTGAGGGGGGGGAAAAGTGGGGAAATGTGAGGGGGGAAAAGGGAGAAAACATGAGGGGAAAATATGGTGGGAACATCAGGGGAGAAAAGGGAGGGAAACATGAGGGGAAGAAGGGTGGGAAATGTGAGAGGAGAAAAGGGTGGGAAACATGAGGGGGGGAAAAGAGCAGGAAAGGTGAGGGAAAAAGGCAGGAAAGGTGAGGGGAAAAGGGAAACATGAGGGGGAAAAGAGTGGAAATGTGGGGGGGAGGAGAGAAAGGAAGGAAATTTAAGGGGAGAAAAGGGCAGGAAACCTCATCTCAGCCCCTCCTGGCCGCGGGCAGGAAACCGCTGTGTGCAAAGCTCACCTTTCCTCCTCCCTAACCAGGAGGAAGAGTGTCTGCTGGAGCGCTCCATCTCCCTCTTCAGAGAGCTGCTGGGCAAAACCACATGGAGGGACAAGAAAGCCATGAGGAGAAAGTCATGGAAGCCCCTGGTCCAGCTTGTCCTTCACATGAGCGAACCAGGCCCCCAGCGTGGCCAAGGTACCGATGTCTGAGCAGTGGCCCAGAGATGGTCACTGACGCCCCTCGGGGGTCCCGGCCATTGTGGCCTGGGCTCTTTCCACAGGCCCTGGTGCCACCTCGCAGCTTTTGTCCCCCAGGCCTCCAAGGAAGCCGTTGTGTGCTGTAGCTGAGCTCCTCAAGTGGAAAGAGCTGAAGGAGCTGGCACAGAAAGAGCAGCTATGGAAGATGGGCGAGTGCTTGGTGAGGATGAGCCCAGGCTGGGAGAGGATGTGAGGGATGTGAGCTCTGCACGTGGGCCCAAAGCCTGGAGCTGCACCCTCGCCCCTGGCTCAAGAACAGGAGCCTCCTCCATGTCCTCCATGTCCCCTCCGTGGCCCTGGGATGAGGGAGGGCTCTGAGCCATGGGGCTGCTCTGACAAATGCCCACACCTCTGTCCTCTCTCCAGCTGGCCAAGGAGAGGCAGCAGGGCTTGAACAATTTGTGCTGGACAGCCAGCGCTACCTGCTGAGCCCCTCAGGCTCCGCTGCGAGAGGCGGCCCTCAGTTCTATGGTGAGTCCCAGTCCCCAGGGGTCCCTCTTGGGCCCTCCCCGCCATCGCAGGTGGCTTTGGTGGCCCACCTTGGCTGGTTCCAGCCCCGGGCTGCTGAGGGGATGGCCGAGGCGGCCATGTTGATGAGGAGCAGGGCTGATGGAGCTCTGTGCCCAGGGCTTGCTGCGCGGCACCTGACAGAGCGGAACAAGGACACCATGGCTGCCGTCCTCTTCAGTGAGTGGGGAGCCTTGGGGGATTATGATGAGGGGAATAAAGGGAAATGTGAGGGGATAAAAGGGTGGGAAATGTGAGGGAGAAAAGGAGGGAAACATGAGGGGAGAAAAGGGTGGGAAATGTGAGGGAGAAAGGGAGGGAAAAGTGACAGGAGAAAAGGGTAGGAAAGGTGAGGGCAGAAAAGGGTAGGAAGGTGAGGGGAGAAAAGGGTAGGAAAGGTGAGGGGAGAAAATGGTGGGGACATGAGGGGAGAAAAAGGGAGAGGAATATGAGGGTAGAAAAGGGTAGGAAATTGAGGGCAGAAAAGGGCAGGAAATGTGAGGGTAGAAAAGGGTAGGAAAAGGTGAGGGAGAAAAGGGAGGGAAAC